>NC_140165.1:271098541-271171420 GCF_963971535.1 Notolepis coatsorum
GCAGCAGACCCCCCCCCCCCCCCCATTGCCGTGGCTTGTGGGCTGGTGTTGTTATTACCAACATCAAACCTCGCATAGAAGGTATTGAGGTCATTTGCTAAGGAGATGTCACTGTTCAGTTTGAGGGAGGCGCCTTTGTAGTCTGTCATCGTTTTGAGCCCCTGCCACATAGCTCTAGAGTCAGCCTGTTCAAACTGGAGTTCAATTTTATCCCTGTAGCGCCGTTTGGCCTCTGTCACTGTCCTCCTTACGTTGTATCGCGCCACCTTGTGGTCATTCATGTTGCCTGCCACTAGGCCGTCGTTGTATGCTTTGATGCGCGCTCTCAGAGCTTCACGGACAGATTTGTCTACCCAGGGTTTTTGATTTGGGTAAACTCTCATTGTGGTAGTGGGGATTGTTTCTTCCACCAAAGTACGAACATAGTCCAGCACTGTCTCCGTGTAGACATTAATGTTATCTGTGTCGCGGAACACGCTCCAGTCTGTGCAGTCAAACGCAGCCTGGAGCGTCTCCTCTGACGTCAAATCCCATTTCTGCACCTCTCGCCAGACTACAGGAGTGCTTTTGATTCTCTGTTTGTACTTTGGTGAAAGGAAAATGGCCGCGTGATCCGACTTACCAAAGCCACTAGCAGAATGAGCCTTGTAGCCACCCTTGAATTGCGTGTAACAGTGATCTAGGATGTTACCGCCTCTGGTGTTACAAGTCACATGCTGATAGAAGTCAGGTAAGACCTTTCTCAGATTGGCGCTATTGAAATCACCCACTACTATAATGGCGGCGTTAACGTTCGCCGCTTGGATTCTATTTACCTCATCGTGGAGTCTGGAGAGCGCGACACTATTGCTGGCTTGCGGTGGAATATACACTCCGACCAGGACGATCGCCGTTAACTCCCTCGGGAGGAAGAAAGGACGACACTTGATGGTTATATATTCCAGGTCTGGGCAGCAGTGGTTCGATAATTCCTTCACGTTAGCTGGATCGCTCCAATTGTTGTTAAACATGAAGGCGATACCTCCTCCACGCTGTTTGCCGGACTCTGCTGATCTGTCCTTGCGGTGGATGAAGAAGTGATCGGCCGGTTGTATGGCGTGATCTGGGGTTTCTGGCGACAGCCACGTTTCAATGAAGCAGAGAACATTGCAGTCTCTAACGTCTCTCTGGAATTGAATCCTTGCTCGGATGTCGTCCAGTTTATTGTCAATTGATTGTACATTGGCTAGCAATATACTGGGTAGTGGCGTTCGGTGTCATCTGGATCTCAGTCTGTTACGGATCCCAGCTCTCTTCCCACGCCGTCTGGTGGTTCCTTTGTTCCTGGGGTCAGGATCTGGTCCCATTGTCCTGAGAATCTCCACAGGCCATTGCTGCGGTTCAGAAAGCTGATCCAGGGAGTAATCCAATCGGTAAGTTTCCCGTAATCCGATGTCTATAAGTGACTGACGGTCATACACATTAAATGCACATACTGTTGGTACAGACAAAACTCTTAAAACTATAAATATTAACAAAAGTAAGCACAATCTCGACGGAGCGCACAGACAGGCGACCGGGCATAGCGGCGCCATCTTCAAGTATCAACCTGTCTGTCATGTGTGTGTGCATGTGTGTGTGTGCATGTGTGTGTGTGTGTGTGTGCGCATGTGTGTGTGAGTGTGTGCGTGCGTGTGTGTGTGCACGTGTGTGTGTGTGTGTGTGTGTGTGTGTGTGTGTGTGTGTGTGTGCTCCTGTGTGCTCCTGTGTGTTTGTGCATACAGACCTCATCTGCACCTTTGATCACACGGCCTACTTGCTCAGATGCATATATTCAGAGTTAATTATATTGTTTACCCTGCTGCCTATTTCTGTGTGTTCTACTGTACTATAATTATATTGCCTATATTTATATATTCTACTATTACCCTGTGTACCTGTACCCCCCCACCCCCCCCCCCCACGCTGCTATGATGCCTGAATCTCCCCCAGAGAATACATGAATATCTGATCTCATCTTGTACTGTGTGTGTGTGTGTGTGTGTGTGTGTGTGTGTGTGTGTGTGTGTGTGTGTGTGTGTGTGTGTGTGTGTGTGTGTGTGTGTGTGTGTGTGTGTGTGTGTGTGTGTGTGTGTGTGTGTGTGTGTGTGTGTGTGTGTGTGTGTGTGTGTATGTGTGTGTGTGTGTGTGTGTGTGTGTGTGTGTGTGTGTGTCACCCTACAGAGGCTGCCAGAGATTTAAGCTAATGTTATTCTAAGACAATACGTCCTGTCAATCTTGGTAAAATGAGATGTCCTGTAAGAGTTATTATTATTATTTTTGATTCCATTGTCCCCTGGGAGACAGGCTGGGTGTTTATTTGAAATAAAGATTTTGACACAGCCATGGCTAGTTAGGACGCCACATATCAAATCAAATTTATTTATAAGTCCCGACAACACATCCCCTTGGGCCGTACATGTCTTCTTTAAACAAGTCAAGAAGAAAACATAGCAATAAGTCAAGAACAGAACAAGAACACCATAAGGTCCAACAAATTTAAAATAAATGCAAATAAATGAAATAATGCAATATCCCTGCTATGACATCACTCAGTGAACTCTAAGGCTACATGTTATTTACACTGTTCTCCATATGGAGCCTATAATCCTAACCCTAACTGTTGTGAAGGATCAGATTAAACCGAATATATATATTTATTTATATATATATATTTAATTGTATTTGTATATCGTTTGATATCCCCTGTATATTCCTTGTACAATATGCACTGAATATCCCTTTAGTCTACTAAACAGCCCATAATAGTTTCATTCTACCATTGGACGAGAACCTGGCGCCAGGTTGCCATACCCCTAGGTCCAAGTTCAATCGTGCCGCCTAAACATGTCGTGGCAAGCCCCGGTTCCACGCAGGAATATGTCGGGCGAAATACGAATGGTACTATTTGTTCATAGCGCATATATATATGGCGCAAGTAAAGTAGAACTTCCTTTTAGTCCAGTTCTTTACCCTCCAACAGAGTGACAGACGCAAAGCCTCCCCACGACGCACGTGTGGTGTAGTAAGGCCTACTTGGCCCAGAATAGGCATTGAGATATCGTGTAGATTAATAGTTGAATAGTCATAGTTTGGCACTATACCGTCGAGTTGGACGTATTCTATTAAGCTAATAATAGTCTATTTATGTATGGTGCATCGTTCGGTTAGAGTTCTAAAGTTATCAGTACCCCCATCGTTCCTGACGTTATCTGGACGCTTAACCAGGCTGAGCAGACCCCTAGTGGTGCTTGCATCCGAGGAGCTCCGGGCCAAGAGCGACTGGACCTGTATATTGGATTACTCTACTCGGACGACGGCGAGCCTTCCACGGCTTGGATTATGCTTTGGGTGCTTTGATTATTCCATGGATAAAGGCCAACACTGCGGAGTGTTGGAACTACCCCCCGGAGAGGACTCCAGGTGAGACGGCGCTCTACACCAGTGAGGTCGCCTCACGTCTCTCCGTTGTGGACCGGCAGCTACCGTCCACCGAGGGTCCAGCTGTATTCGTCTGCGGACCGAGGTTCTGTGGGCACCGTGTCCAAGACTTTGGATTCTCCCAAGACACCGTCGGCCAGATGGGATACCGCCAGCGGCTTCTCTAACCCCCCCTCCGACTGTCTTACAACCAGCGGGACCCCCCCCCCCCCCTTAGTGTATCCAGCTATAATCATTTAAGTACCATCGCTATCGTTTCCTAAATATTCCAGGTTGTATACTTACTCCCTGCGTAACCAGAGATTGGACATTCAATGTTGATTTACCTACGAATACTCATTTGCCATAAAAGTGCATATTTCATATTTCAAATCATAAATGTAATTAAGTGACCGTTGTATATACCCTTTGCTATATTAAACCTTCGATTTGGTACATTTGTGTGGATTCGTTTCATCAGGTGGGAAAGTGTTCATCATACTTATATCATGTACTGGATGGCCAGAAGTTAAAGTACAAGAGGTAGTGGTATTAAATATCATATCTAACAATACAGTCAGGGAATTGTACCCCTCAGTTACAATTGGTCCTTCGAGCCGGAGGGTAACTAGTGTAATATTAATATAGTGTTATTAATATCGAAATGGCCTATGATGAACACTCCACGAAACGATCCTCCTAACCTAGAACGCCCGCGGCGCAGACGACAGACACCTCAGTACTTAGAGGCTTACACTGTCAGTCAACTACCTAGCCTTCGACAAACGGTAAACGCGGTAAAAGTAGAAAGTAAAATTATGTCTGACCTTAACGACCAGGTTTCCCCGACCACAGAGGCCCTAGTAGGTCCTAATGTAAGTGACCAAGCTCACGGTGGGGACCAGGAGGGAATTGACATGCCTTTACCCCCCGCCACTACCCAAGAAGTAGTCCCCGACCAGCCCCGGTAGGAAGACAACCCTACAGAGAGAGAACTCTGCACGGAAGAAGAGGAGGAGAGCGCCGAGGAAATCGAGCTCCAGGACTCCCCAACGAGTACCCCCAGGAGCGGCTCACGCAGGAGCAGCTCACCTCCACAACCGCCTTCCCCCAGCGAAGCGGAGAGGATGCTACAACAGGCGTTCCTCGTCAGCCTGACAGCCTCTACCGAACGCGAACGTCTCCAAGCACAGGCGCTTAGCGAGCGCGAACGTCTCCAAGCACAGGCGACCAGCGAGCGCGAACACCTCCAAGCGCAACAACGGAGCGAAGAAGAGCGCACACGCCTGGAGATGAGACGCCTCCAGACAGAAGAGAATATGGCAAGAGACCGGGCCGACGGCCAGCGCGCCGCTGCCGGTGCCCAAAGAGAAGCAGATCTCACCAAGCGCGAAGTCGAGCGCGACAAGTTACAAGCGCAGCTAATGGAGCAGCTGATCCGCAAGGCAACACCCTCTCCCTCCGCCAGGGGTTCAAGGAACTCGTCGAGACAACAGTCAAGGGCAGCGTCTCCTCAACGAGCAAGCGACCCTGAACTTGACCAACAGACCGAGCCTATACCCCCCGCAGACCCCCTTCACAGACCGGTCCAAGCGAGACCCAGCTACAAGGAAGGAGCGGCATACACTGCGGAGAAGCTAAATAAACGATTACAAGATCTGGAAGATCTGATAGAGGAAGAAGAGGGAGAGGAGGAGAACCAAGCCCGACGACAGCACAGTACTCCACCGGACCAGGAGGTCCCATACAGTCCAGGCTATACCCCCGCGGCGCTGCACTACAGACCCCCGACTCTATTCACGGGTGAGCACGACGCACGACCAGCCCCGAGGAATAGCACCTGGACCAGCGGGCCATGGTACCCTGCCAGTACCAGCCCACAGCGAGGCGCAAGAGGGGACTCGCCCAGGAGGTCTCTCCCCCAACGCTCGCCAATGTATCAGCCATCCACGGCGTCATACAATGCCACACCGTCATTCCCAGACTTCCCCTATGAGAGTCGAGCACAGTACACGGAGCTCCGGATGTGCTTAGAGACAATGATGGTGGATGTCGCTGATGAACGCCACAAGTATGCAATATTACTGAAGCACCTGAAAGTACCGCGAGCGCACAATATAGCGCTAGCCTATGCTACCTCTTCGACCCCATACACAGCGGCCCTTGCAGCGCTGGATCAGAGATATGGACGTATATGGGATTACGTAATCCAAGAGATAAGGCATATTGATCGCCTACCCCCAGCCACAGACAATCGCTCACTAGACGACCTGTCAATCAAAGTGCAGTCCCTGGTAGGGATGCTGGGAGCGCAACGGGAGAAGGGCATGCATGAGCTATACGCCAACTCTAACGTCGAGAGGATTTTGGAGAAGCTGCCACCCGCAAGACAGGAGCGCTTCAGGCGGCAGAGAGATTACCGGGATCCCAACGGCCCCGAGCCATCCCTCCTTGATCTAGCCGACTTCCTGGCGAGAGAAGTCAGCAGCTTACGACTAGATACATTTGGGCGGAGCACGCCAAGCTCCAGAGAGGGACCCAGGAGAATAAATGATGGAAGAAGATCGGTGACTGTCATGCACCAATCAGAGTCAGTACCGAGCAGTAAGAGTCACAGCACCCCCTCGAGAAAAGAGAAGTGGAAGATAGCGTGTCCCTACTGTGAGAAAGAACACTGGCTGTCACAATGTGACCTATTCACAAAGATGAATGCAGAAGAAGTGAGTCAATGGATAAAGTCCAACCGGCGCTGTTATTGATGTGCGCGGCCCCACATGGCGGCCGAATGCCGCCTAAAGAAAAGGTGCAGCCGGTGCGATGGAGCCCATCTAGATATACTACACAAAAGTAACGGAAGACGGCCTATACCTGCACCATGGAGCGGCACCAAGGCAAGTGTCATGTACATTGACCCCGCCAGCAGCAGCGGAGCCCAAGTGCTCTTAAAGGTAGTCCGTGTGACATTGAGCTACCAAGATAAAGTCATGGACACTTACGCCGTCCTTGATGACGGGTCAGAGAAGACCCTTCTGCTCGCCTCCGCTGCGACCCAGCTGGGACTGCGGGGGAGCAAGAACGAAATGACGATTCGGACAATAAGAAGAGATTTAAAGACGATAAAGGGCGAGAATGTCTCCTTCACCATCGCAGCAAACGGGCAGCCAGAGCAACGGTACAAGATTACAAATGCTTTCACCAGCCAAGAAATAGGACTATCGCAGTACACCTACCCTGTCACCAAGTTGATGGATAAATATGTGCACCTGCGCCAATTACCTATCCCGCTCATAGACGGCGCTACCCCGACCCTGCTGATAGGCTCCGACCATGCAGAACTCATAGTCCCGATTGACCGGGTCGATACAGGCCCCCGAGGCTGTCCTGCAGCAGTCGAGACCCGCCTAGGGTGGACCCTACAAGGCCCCCTCGCTAAATCTCTCAACCGAACAGCAGCCACTAGCTGCTTCCACTCCAGAACGACAGAAGAAGACACCACTCTCCTGCAGCATGTCGAGAGGCTATGGACCCTAGAGACAATGCCCTTTAAGAACGAAAAGAAAGATATTCGCTCTAAAGAAGACATTTACGCCATCAACCTACTCGAGCAGGGGACAAAGAGAGTCACGGTCGGCGGAGTGATGAGATACGCAACTCCACTCCTGAGGCGAGAGGGAATGCCCACCTTTCACGCAAAGAAAGACGCCACGGAGCGCTATCTATTGAACACGGAGCGGCGCCTAGCCAAAGACCCCGCTCAAGAGAGTGTGTACCGCGCTGAGATTGAGAAGCTAATCACAGCGGGACACGTAACAAAGATTGACATTAAAGAGGCCGATCAGACGACCGAATCATGGTACGTGCCGCATCACAAGGTCCATCACAATGGCAAGGATCGCATTGTGTTTAACTGCAGCTACCAGATCGGATCCCAAAATCTGAATAAAGAGCTCTTGCCCGGCCCCACACTCGGCCCCTCCCTACTAGGCGTGCTACTGCGCTTCCGCCAGGACAAGGTGGCTATCAGCGGGGATATCAAAGGGATGTTCTTGCAGGTGAGACTAGTAGAGGAGGACAAGCCTCTGCTACGGTTCCTATGGAGAGAGAAGATCGGAGATGAGAACCCATCCATCTACCAGTGGGAAGTACTCCCCTTCGGAACCACATGCAGCCCGTGCTGTGCAACATTTGCACTACAGAAACACGTCACAGAGGACCCAGCAGCAGATGAAGAGGTCCAACACAGTGTGAAGAACAGTTTCTACGTGGACAACTGTTTACAAAGCGTTTCGACTCAAGAAGAAGCCGAGGCTCTCCTAATCAAGTTACGCGCCTCCCTGATCAAAGGCGGCTTTGATCTCAGGCAGTGGGCCAGCAGTGACCCGCACGTATTGCGCAGCCTCTCCTCCGAGGACAAGGCTGCCAGCAGCGAGACCTGGATGGCGACAATCCCAGGAGAAGCCCAAGAAATGACACTAGGACTAGTCTGGCGCTTCAAAACAGACTCGCTCCACTATAGACACAAACCCTTGGCCCCAGAGCAGGGAAGGTCGACGGCGATACCGACCACCAGACGGAGTGTGTACAGAACACTCGCCAGACAATATGACCCGTTGGGATGTATTCTACCTTACACCACCAGGGCAAAGATGATTGTACGAGCACTATGGGACAAGGACCAGGGCTGGGACGACCCAATACCCGCACACCTTGCCTCAACATGGAGAGAGTGGGAGACGGAACTCCGCTCACTCCCAGGTGTCAATATACGCCGCAGCTACTTCCCATCCACAGTGAGGCCAGAGACATGCGAGATTGAGCTACACGTCTTCAGCGACGCCTCCGAAGTAGCCTACGGATCGGTGGCTTACTTGCGTGCCCAAGAGAAGGGAGGAAAGATACACACTGCTTTCATCCTGGCCCGCTCAAGAATAGCCCCACGTAAGCAACAATCTATCCCACGTCTAGAGCTCTGCGCAGCCCTCGCAGGAGCGCATCTAGCCACGTTAATCCAATGTGAACTCACCATTCCGGTGCACAGAACAATCTTGTGGTCAGATTCCACGACAGTACTCACATGGATCAAGTCTGATTCATGCAGATACAAAGTCTTCGTGGGAGTCAGAGTCACAGAGATTCAAGAGTTAACAGAAGAAGCAAGCTGGCGGTATGTGGACACCAAACACAACCCAGCTGACGTCATCACCCGGGGAATGTCTCTGGATGACCTAACCCGTCGCAACATCTACAGTGACGGACCAGAATTCCTCAAGCTCCCGGAAGGAGATTGGCCTACGCCCACCCCGCGGGAAGCAAGTAACGAGGAGGCTGAGAACAAGAAACCTATGTTCTGTGGACTGAGCACTGTCGCCTCCACAGACCCCAACATAGATGACTGCATTACCCTAGAGAGTGCGCAGCAAAGAACATTCCTGCGGCACCACCCAGAGATTCAGTCCACCACTGACATGTCAGCAGCTGACTACGAAGAAGCAGAACTTCTTCTACTACAACGAGCCCAGAGAGACTCGTTCCCCGATGAGCTAGACTGTCTACAGGGAGGAAACCCCGTCCCATCAGACAGCAGACTGATTCACCTGGCACCAGAGAGTGACGCCCATAATCTCATCAGAGTGGGTGGTCGCCTGCGGAGAGCCCCCGATCTACCAGATGACATTAAGTACCCGATCGTCTTGAACAGCCGACACAAGGTCACAGAGCTGATCATAAAGAAATACGACGAGGATGTACACCACGCAGGAGCAGAGAGAGTCTTCGCGGAGATCAGACGTCGTTATTGGATATTGCAAGGGAGAGAAGCAGTACGGCGCTTCCAGCGAACCTGTCTAGACTGCCGTAAGTGGCGCGCGCAGCCCAGCATACCACGGATGGCTGACTTACCCCCCTGTCGCCTCCGAATCGGCGACAAGCCATTCCACTCCACAGGCATGGACTGCTTTGGCCCGTTGTATATAAAGAGAGGAAGAGGCACCGAGAAGCGGTGGGGTATTGTATTCAAATGCATGACCACCAGAGCGATACATATCGAGCTCCTTCCGACCATGAGCACAGACTCATTCCTTATGGCCTTCCGAAGATTCACATCACGGAAAGGAAAACCGTCTACATTGTTGTCTGATCACGGGACCAACTTCAAAGGCGGAGAAAGAGAGCTGAGAGAGAGCTTCCAAGCTATGGGCCCAGAACTTAAGACCCACCTCGCTCCAGCCCAGATTGACTTCCAGTTTAATCCCCCGAACGCACCCCACTTCGGTGGAACCTGGGAACGAGAAGTACGTTCTATAAAGACAGCCCTGTACGCCGTACTTGGAGCCCAGACTGTGGCGGAGGAAGTCCTAATGACAGTCCTCACGGAGATCGAGGGAGTATTGAACTCAAAGCCCCTCGGTTACGTCTCCAGTGATGTAGCAGATGTCGACCCAGTCACCCCCAACACACTCCTAATGGGGCGGCTGGACCCCGCGCTACCCCAGACAATGTACAGGCCTGAAGAAGCGAACGGCCGAAGAATGTGGAGGTACAGCCAAGTACTAGCTGACAAGTTTTGGAGCAGCTTCCTACTTCACTACCTACCGTCTCTACAGACCCGCCAGAAGTGGGTAAAAGAGAGAGACAATTTGACAGAAGGAACAGTCGTCATGATTATTGACCAGTCACTACCCAGAGCTATGTGGCCGGCTGGCCGCGTAAGCAAAGTGATCACCGGTGCCGATGGCAAGGTCCGAGCAGCTGAAGTACTCGTCCAAGGGCGCACCTACACACGTCCCGTGGCGAGGCTCATAGAACTGCCCCGACTCCCAGATACTATCGATGATGACCATGACCCCATGACTTTGTGAGTTGACTGACCCTTACAGCGGACCTTGAGTGGTAGACAGTGCGGTTAATCTGTCTCTGCTTAGCTAATTAGGTGGGACTAATTAGGGGGCGGCTGTTGTGAAGGATCAGATTAAACCGAATATATATATTTATTTATATATATATATTTAATTGTATTTGTATATCGTTTGATATCCCCTGTATATTCCTTGTACAATATGCACTGAATATCCCTTTAGTCTACTAAACAGCCCATAATAGTTTCATTCTACCATTGGACGAGAACCTGGCGCCAGGTTGCCATACCCCTAGGTCCAAGTTCAATCGTGCCGCCTAAACATGTCGTGGCAAGCCCCGGTTCCGCGCAGGAATATGTCGGGCGAAATACGAATGGTACTATTTGTTCATAGCGCATATATATATGGCGCAAGTAAAGTAGAACTTTCTTTTAGTCCAGTTCTTTACCCTCCAACAGAGTGACAGACGCAAAGCCTCCCCACAACGCACGTGTGGTGTAGTAAGGCCTACTTGGCCCAGAATAGGCATTGAGATATCGTGTAGATTAATAGTTGAATAGTCATAGTTTGGCACTATACCGTCGAGTTGGACGTATTCTATTAAGCTAATAATAGTCTATTTATGTATGGTGCATCGTTCGGTTAGAGTTCTAAAGTTATCAGTACCCCCATCGTTCCTGACGTTATCTGGACGCTTAACCAGGCTGAGCAGACCCCTAGTGGTGCTTGCATCCGAGGAGCTCCGGGCCAAGAGCGACTGGACCTGTATATTGGATTACTCTACCCGGACGACGGCGAGCCTTCCACGGCTTGGATTATGCTTTGGGTGCTTTGATTATTCCATGGATAAAGGCCAACACTGCGGAGTGTTGGAACTACCCCCCGGAGAGGACTCCAGGTGAGACGGCGCTCTACACCAGTGAGGTCGCCTCACGTCTCTCCGTTGTGGACCGGCAGCTACCGTCCACCGAGGGTCCAGCTGTATTCGTCTGCGGACCGAGGTTCTGTGGGCACCGTGTCCAAGACTTTGGATTCTCCCAAGACACCGTCGGCCAGATGGGATACCGCCAGCGGCTTCTCTAACCCCCCCTCCTACTGTCTTACAACCAGCGGGACCCCCCCCCCCCTTAGTGTATCCAGCTATAATCATTTAAGTACCATCGCTATCGTTTCCTAAATATTCCAGGTTGTATACTTACTCCCTGCGTAACCAGAGATTGGACATTCAATGTTGATTTACCTACGAATACTCATTTGCCATAAAAGTGCATATTTCATATTTCAAATCATAAATGTAATTAAGTGACCGTTGTATATACCCTTTGCTATATTAAACCTTCGATTTGGTACATTTGTGTGGATTCGTTTCATCAGGTGGGAAAGTGTTCATCATACTTATATCATGTACTGGATGGCCAGAAGTTAAAGTACAAGAGGTAGTGGTATTAAATATCATATCTAACAATACAGTCAGGGAATTGTACCCCTCAGTTACACTAACCCTGTGCACATCAAGCACAGCCAGACTAAAGCAGTTTTTAAAACAAAAGTTGTTTGGGAAGAAGTGTAGGATTGAGATTAAAACATTTTTCCATATTCTCTTAGTGTAGTGCAGGGTACGACATTTATTTTATCTCTTGTTTTATTGTGTTTTTATTGTGTTTGTTTTTATTGTGTTTTGTTGTTATTCGTATTGTGTTTTATTGTGGTTTTATTGTGTATCGAGGACCACTTTGTAAATAAGTGTTTTAACCTCTTATGGACGCTGTTACGTATTACTTTCACATGGTGGAGGGATACTTACTGTCTGTGGTGCATTTTCACATTGTGGTTGTAGTGTGTTGTCACTAATTGGTGGTCTGTGATTGACACACTGTTTCTTCCTGTTTTTGTTTTCCATGTAATTAAAATGGCCGTTCTTCTAATTGACCCAGGTGTGGTGATGAGGCAAAGCAGAGCAGAGTGCAGGCTGCAGTGTCTCCCACTTCACAAGAGATCTCAGCTCACCAGAGTCTCACCTGCTCTCACTGCTTCCCTGTCTATTTTTGCTGCTTGTTCTTTTTCTCTATGTGCATTCGTTTTTGTTATTGACCTCTGGAGTCTGGAACACCCAGCTCCCACTCTTTTTGTCCATTTAGATAGCTGTTCAAATAAATATTGTTATTTTTGATAAACTCTTGTCCAGTGTCCTGTGTCCACCACTTTACATTCAAGGCCGACACGAGCCATATTTTAGGCTTGAATGTAACAGACGCCAAGGGGGCGCTGTTTACCTTCTGGTTAGAACGCCATCGCTGTAATGCAATGGGGAGAATGCCGTGTTTTCGAGTGCTAAAACTATATGAAATATTATAGCTATAGATCTAATAAACACGTCGACTGTCGGTGAGTTTCTTCCAGTCAAAGCAGATACGTTTTTCATACATACATTTCCGTTTTATACCGTGGTGAATAGTGAATAGTTCCAGAGCGATTCTGTCGGAATCTCAAGAAACTGGAGCAAACCGCGCTTCATTGCATTAGCTTAGAAATCGTGCCATTTGTCGCTTGATTTATGAATCGTTCTGAAAATAACGCTATATTATCGGTATTATATGTGTCCTCTTGCACAAACAGAAGCGGGGCTGAAAAGTCGCTTCTCCGTGCCTTGGTCGCAGCCAACCGCACGCACGCACACACACACACACACACACACACACACACACACACACACACACACACACACACACACACACACACACACACACACACACACACACACACACACACACACACACACACACACACACACACACACACACACACACACACACACACACACACACACACACACACACACACACACACACACACACATGCATGATCGTAACGAAAAAAACATCTCATTACCTCATATCTGATGTACTGCAAAAAGATTAATCCAATTCCTGATCGCCATTCCAAATATTGATCGCGTTTATTGATCCAACGTTATATGTCCAAAATGCATAATCCACGCTGCTCCCAGTCTCCTCAGTCCATGTGTTATAACGATACTGCACACCCAAGAAGGAAAACTTGGACCGGACTTCTTAGATCAGCGTACAGCCCAAGGGGGAGGGACTCTTCCAGTGACGTGCAATACCGGCCGAAAGGCGTTCAGCAGCGATATTGGCCTTTTGCGAGCTCAGACCCATTCCCAATGATAACATCAGGCTGGATGGATGAAACATTTATGGATATAGCGAATAAAAGAAATAACGATTAAAAACCGACTTTTCTCGCGGTTGACGCTCAATGCATGGCGAGTTAACCAGACTTTTCTTGTGAATGGTGCTGAATGACTTAACATGCAACGGCCCACATGTGGGCCGTCTTGAGGATGATTTTCCCACCGGCACTTTGGCGACCTCTAGCGGCTCGGGTGTGCATCTTTTTTAATAGAATATTATACAATACAATTCAGGAGTGCTGACCAGTTCACACTGGAATCTGATGTTGAAGAAATAATGCGTCAAGGCTTCTTCTGACAGGAAAGAGGAACAGCTACTGTAGTACAGATGGCAGAGGAGAGCACCTCACTAAAATATCATGACAGGAACAGCTAGTACAGGCAGGAGAGCACATAGATATAATATCACTAGATGACTCACCCGCGCTGCTGGCCAACGGAGACCGACGTTGCTACTACATGGCGGCCATCTTGCATGGGTGGAGCACGCCCCCTCATACTGTAACATGCATGTCTATGGTGCATGTACTATTGAAATAACCATAGCTTGCTCAATTTTCAACCGTTTGGTTTGTTAAAAACATCAGTGATGTAGTTATCATACATATAAAATAAAAAGGTTAAATAAAAAAAAATCTTCCTAGCAAGAATCATAGCCACGTTAATGGAATGAGGACATTATTTCTAGCAGGAATGACCTCGACTGGGCTCCTTATCTCGCTTTCTAGCCACCCTGGCTCCCCGCCCCGAGCTCCCTGTCTGTTATATATCGCATAGCTCTGCTCTGCGTCATACTGGAATAATAATAAGCACTGAATAAATCTTCACATGCACCTTTACATACCATCATCTGTCTGGCCACACCCCCATCCGCTCCCTACATAAGCAGGGGTGTGGTCATACCATCAGCTCCTTCTTCAGTTTTCACCACGTCAAGTGCCTGCAATGTACCACACTTTGAAGATTGTTGGATTTTTTAAGAAGAGAATAGGAGATGAAGGAGCTACGTTGACATTATATCTTTGTTTTCTCACTATTTTCGAGGAAATACAGCGATAATGTCTTCGCCACTGGGGTGTCTAGAAGATGATGATCATTCTGACCTCCACCGGCATTTTTCGTATTAGGGGCTCACGTCGCTGGTCTAATCCCCACCTGCAGTCCTCCAAGCTGCAGCTGGACAGATATTACCTCCGCTTCTGCAGCTGGACTGTGCAGGGGAGGCGACGGCTGTTGTGAGAGCTAGCTACCTCTCTGGGTGAGTGATGGTTTTGATACGCGAGCGCCAGTTGTGTTGCTATGAGGGGATTAGCTACACGATTTACGAAAGCCGGCCCCAAACTGGTACCCTTTTTTTCTGCCTCTTAGACGGCGGAGAGAGGGTCCTGGTTTGACGCCCACGGTAGTCAAACTAGTGCGACCGTGACCAAGATCTGCGGTTAAAACCCCCGGATCCTAAGACTAATGGATTTCTCATGGCCCCATCTTTCAAGATGAAAGTTACCCAATATAATATTATTGGATTTATTACAGAATTTTGAAATTTGAGCGAGGTCCTAATTGGGATGTCAATTGGAATTTTCCATTTGATGGCATAAAAAGCCCTTCTTCCCTTCTCCTTCAGTTCATTCACAGCCATGTTGAAGTTACCATTATGATTTATTTTCAATCCCAAATATGGGTAGCTTTTTGTGTTTTCTAATATGTGTGTGCCTAATTTAAATGTATTATGTGAACTCTGAGACTCATGTCTCCTTTGAAAGACCATGACTTTAGTCTTCTTTATGTTTACGTTCAGAGATCTTGTCTGGCAGAACTGGTGGAGGATGTCTAGGTTCTGTTGTAGACCCTCTTTAGTGGTTGACAGCAGAACCAGATCATCTGCATACATCAACAATTTTACATTGGTATCGTGCAAAGTCAGACCGGGTGGCTTGTATCCTTTCGGCAAGCAACAAGCCCTTCCGCGTTACTCTGATTGGCCAGTCCTTTCAATTAGCCCCACCGTTCATTCCCAGGTGGCCAGCATACTCTGCCCAATTCCGGCTACCGGTCGGCACACTCGGCATATGTCCGGCACGGCACGCCAACGATGAGCCGGATCTGGCGCGGTAATGGTTGCCGGGGCAGAGCCGACTCGGGCTCGCCAAAGATAAACCGGCTCTGGCCCGGCTCTGGTTGCCGGGGCAGAGCCGACTCGGGCTCGCCAAAGATAAACCGGCTCTGGCCCGGCAATGGTTGCCGGGGCGGAGCCGACTCGGGCTCGCCAAAGATAAACCGGCTCTGGCACGGCAATGGTTGCCGGGGCAGAGCCGACTCGGGCTCGCCAAAGATTAACGGCTCTGGCCCGGCTCGGCTTGCCGTGCCAGAGCCGACTCGGGCTCGCCAAAGATAAACCGGCTCTGGCACGGCAATGGTTGCCGGGGCAGAGCCGACTCGGGCTCGCCAAAGATAAACCGGCTCTGGCCCGGCTCGGCTTGCCGTGCCAGAGCCGACTCGGGCTCGCCAAAGATAAAACGGCTCTGGCACGGCAATGGTTGCCGGGGAAGAGCCGACTCGGGCTCGCCAAATATAAACCGGCTCTGGCTCGGCAATGGTTGCCGGGGCAGAGCCGAAGTTTCAGTCAAGCGACGCCGCCCCCACACACAACAGCGGTGTGATTGGCAGAATCGACTGTCAATCAAAATTGTTCCGTTGAGACCACCGCAACAAGTGAATACAGCTGTACTGTACCCACTCTGCAGTCTGTCAATAAAGCTTTCAATCAATCAATCAATCAGACAAATGCATAGAAAAGCCCTTATTATAACCAAATAACAAAAAATTATATTATTGTTTATGAAAATGTTTTAGCCCTATGCTTGCCTATTATTTTAATGGCAACAAATAAATAATAATAATAAAATTAATAAATAAAATGTTAGAGGAGTGGAGGGGGGGGGCAGAGCGAGGTGGGTGTTAGAGGAGTGGAGGGGGGGCAGAGCCTCATAACATTAGCTGCACTCATAGGAGCCTGCATGTTGATGTAGCCTCATAAAGCTAACATTATAGCTGCACTCATAGGATGTTGATGTAGCCTCATAAAGCTAACATGCTGCACTCATAGGAGCGTGTTGATGTAGCCTCATAAAGCTAACAAGAGTATATGTAATACTGTGGTTATGGCCTCTATAGTTAGCAGCTCCCCAAGCTAACACAACATGGACCGCAGCTCCCCAAGCTAACACAACACAGACTGCAGCTCCCCAATCTAACACAACACAGACCGCAGCTCCCCAAGCTAACACAACACGGACTGTAGCTCCCCAAGCTAACACAACACAGACTGCAGCTCCCCAAGCTAACACAACACAGACTGCAGCTCCCCAAGCTAACACAACACAGACTGCAGCTCCCCAAGCTAACACAAGCTAACACAACAGAGACCGCAGCTCCCCAAGCTAACACAAGCTAACACAACACAGACCGCAGCTCCCCAAGCTAACACAACATGGACCGCAGCTCCCCAAGCTAACGCTAACACAACACAGACTGCAGCTCCCCAAGCTAACACAACATGAACCGCAGCTCCCCAAGCTAACACAAGCTAACACAACACAGACTGCATCTCCCCAAGCTAACACAAGCTAACACAACATGGACTGCAGCTCCCCAAGCTAACACAAGCTAACACAACACAGACTGCAGCTCCCCAAGCTAACACAAGCTAACACAACACAGACTGCAGCTCCCCAAGCTAACACAAGCTAACACAACACGGACCGCAGCTCCCCAAGCTAACACAAGCTAACACAACAGACTGCAGCTCCCCAAGCTAACACAACACGGACCGCAGCTCCCCAAGCTAACACAAGCTAACACAACACAGACTGCAGCTCCCCAAGCTAACACAAGCTAACACAACATGGACCGCAGCTCCCCAAGCTAACACAACATGGACCGCAGCTCCCCAAGCTAACACAAGCTAACACAACACAGACTGCAGCTCCCCAAGCTAACACAAGCTAACACAACACAGACTGCAGCTCCCCAAGCTAACACAAGCTAACACAACATGGACCGCAGCTCCCCAAGCTAACACAACATGGACCGCGGCTCCCCAAGCTAACACAAGCTAACACAACACAGACTGCAGCTCCCCAAGCTAACACAAGCTAACACAACACGGACTGCAGCTCCCCAAGCTAACACAAGCTAACACAACACAGACTGCAGCTCCCCAAGCTAACACAAGCTAACACAACATGGACCGCAGCTCCCCAAGCTAACACAAGCTAACACAACACAGACTGCAGCTCCCCAAGCTAACACAAGCT
The DNA here is from genome assembly GCF_963971535.1 of Notolepis coatsorum. Classification (NCBI taxonomy): domain Eukaryota; kingdom Metazoa; phylum Chordata; class Actinopteri; order Aulopiformes; family Paralepididae; genus Notolepis; species Notolepis coatsorum. Next base: position 271,116,361 of record NC_140165.1, read on the forward strand.
AACACAACACGGACCGCAGCTCCCCAAGCTAACACAAGCTAACACAACACAGACTGCAGCTCCCCAAGCTAACACAAGCTAACACAACATGGACCGCAGCTCCCCAAGCTAACACAAGCTAACACAACACGGACCGCAGCTCCCCAAGCTAACACAAGCTAACACAACACAGACTGCAGCTCCCCAAGCTAACACAAGCTAACACAACACAGACTGCAGCTCCCCAAGCTAACACAAGCTAACACAACACAGACTGCAGCTCCCCAAGCTAACACAAGCTAACACAACACAGACTGCAGCTCCCCAAGCTAACACAAGCTAACACAACACGGACCGCAGCTCCCCAAGCTAACACAAGCTAACACAAGCTAACACAACACAGACTGCAGCTCCCCAAGCTAACACAAGCTAACACAACATGGACCGCAGCTCCCCAAGCTAACACAAGCTAACACAACACAGACTGCAGCTCCCCAAGCTAACACAAGCTAACACAACATGGACTGCAGCTCCCCAAGCTAACACAAGCTAACACAACACAGACTGCAGCTCCCCAAGCTAACACAAGCTAACACAACACAGACTGCAGCTCCCCAAGCTAACACAAGCTAACACAACACGGACCGCAGCTCCCCAAGCTAACACAAGCTAACACAACACAGACTGCAGCTCCCCAAGCTAACACAACACAAACCGCAGCTCCCCAAGCTAACACAAGCTAACACAACACAGACTGCAGCTCCCCAAGCTAACACAAGCTAACACAACATGGACCGCAGCTCCCCAAGCTAACACAACATGGACCGCAGCTCCCCAAGCTAACACAAGCTAACACAACACAGACTGTAGCTCCCCAAGCTAACACAAGCTAACACAACACAGACTGCAGCTCCCCAAGCTAACACAAGCTAACACAACATGGACCGCAGCTCCCCAAGCTAACACAACATGGACCGCAGCTCCCCAAGCTAACACAACACAGACTGCAGCTCCCCAAGCTAACGCAAGCTAACACAACACAGACTGCAGCTCCCCAAGCTAACACAAGCTAACACAACATGGACCGCAGCTCCCCAAGCTAACACAAGCTAACACAACACAGACTGCAGCTCCCCAAGCTAACACAACACGGACCGCAGCTCCCCAAGCTAACACAAGCTAACACAACACAGACTGCAGCTCCCCAAGCTAAGACAAGCTAACACAACATGGACAGCAGCTCCCCAAGCTAACACAAGCTAACACAACACAGACTGCAGCTCCCCAAGCTAACACAAGCTAACACAACACAGACTGCAGCTCCCCAAGCTAACACAAGCTAACACAACACAGACTGCAGCTCCCCAAGCTAACACAAGCTAACACAACACGGACCGCAGCTCCCCAAGCTAACACAAGCTAACACAAGCTAACACAACACAGACTGCAGCTCCCCAAGCTAACACAAGCTAACACAACATGGACCGCAGCTCCCCAAGCTAACACAAGCTAACACAACACAGACTGCAGCTCCCCAAGCTAACACAAGCTAACACAACATGGACTGCAGCTCCCCAAGCTAACACAAGCTAACACAACACAGACTGCAGCTCCCCAAGCTAACACAAGCTAACACAACACAGACTGCAGCTCCCCAAGCTAACACAAGCTAACACAACACGGACCGCAGCTCCCCAAGCTAACACAAGCTAACACAACACAGACTGCAGCTCCCCAAGCTAACACAACACAAACCGCAGCTCCCCAAGCTAACACAAGCTAACACAACACAGACTGCAGCTCCCCAAGCTAACACAAGCTAACACAACATGGACCGCAGCTCCCCAAGCTAACACAACATGGACCGCAGCTCCCCAAGCTAACACAAGCTAACACAACACAGACTGCAGCTCCCCAAGCTAACACAAGCTAACACAACACAGACTGCAGCTCCCCAAGCTAACACAAGCTAACACAACATGGACCGCAGCTCCCCAAGCTAACACAACATGGACCGCAGCTCCCCAAGCTAACACAACACAGACTGCAGCTCCCCAAGCTAACACAAGCTAACACAACACAGACTGCAGCTCCCCAAGCTAACACAAGCTAACACAACATGGACCGCAGCTCCCCAAGCTAACACAAGCTAACACAACACAGACTGCAGTTTTCATTAATTCATTCTCCTTTTGGATTGCCCAGCTGCTGCTAGCCTGCTAGCTAGCGTTTAGCTTGCTAGCCTGCTAGCTAGCGTTCATTCTCCTTTACGATTTTGATTATGATGTTCAGCCAAACATTACTTTGCATAATCTATGCAATAGTGTCATTGCATAACTCCTCTGTGTGTTGTTAGGTTGTCACTAGATGTTGTAACTGGACTGTGGTGAAGCCCTGAGTTAGGCCCACATGCTACCTAGACTGTGATGAAGCCCTGAGTTAGGCCCACATGCTGCTAACTGGACTGTGGTGAAGCCCTGAGTTAGGCCCACATGCTGCTAACTGGACTGTGGTGAAGCCCTGATTTAGGCCCACATGCTAACTGGACTGTGGTGAAGCCCTGGGTTAGGCCCACATGCTAACTGGACTGTGGTGAAGCCCTGAGTTAGGGCCACATGCTAACTGGACTGTGGTGAAGCCCTGGGTTAGGCCCACATGCTAACTGGACTGTGATGAAGCCCTGAGTTAGGCCCACATGCTGCTAACTGGACTGTGATGAAGCCCTGGGTTAGGCCCACATGCTAACTGGACTGTGGTGAAGCCCTGGGTTAGGCCCACATGCTAACTGGACTGTGATGAAGCCCTGAGTTAGGCCCACATGCTGCTAACTGGACTGTGATGAAGCCCTGGGTTAGGCCCACATGCTAACTGGACTGTGATGAAGCCCTGGGTTAGGCCCACATGCTGCTAACTGGACTGTGGTGAAGCCCTGAGTTAGGCCCACATGCTGCTAACTGGACTGTGGTGAAGCCCTGAGTTAGGCCCACATGCTAACTGGACTGTGGTGAAGCCCTGAGTTAGGCCCACATGCTAACTGGACTGTGGTGAAGCCCTGGGTTAGGCCCACATGCTGCTAACTGGACTGTGGTGAAGCCCTGAGTTAGGCCCACATGCTAACTTAGGTTGACCAAACGTCCTCTTTTGCCCGGACATGTCCTCTTTTCACGCCCTGTCCGGGGCCCCCGGGGGGGTTTTATAAATTCATGAAAATGTCCGGGTTTTATTGTTTTTCACGGGACAAATAAGCATGTAGTTAAATTGACTTGCACGTTGCACCGAATACTACGGTAGGCCTACTCTGTTGCATGTGACGTATTCCCAGAGAAGACTGCTTTCAGTGCTTTGTGGGCGGCGCTACTGCACTCACACACAAACAGAGGAGGAAGTGGACAGATCGGACAAGCATTGATTCTGCTCACAATGCCAAAGCGAATGTACATTACAAATGAACTGCAGAGATAATACCCAATTTACTGCAAAGAGAAACCGCCTATTCTCAGTCCTTGCCCCACAATGGTGGAATGAACTACCCACCCCAGTTAGGACAGCTGAAACCCGGCCAATCTTTCACCGTCGACTAAAGACTCACTTCTTCAACCATTATCTGAAATGATAATTAAAAAAAATTAAAATAAAAATCTAACCCTGACTAACCTTACTGTCATGCACTTGTCCTAATAAACTAACCTACACTGTAACACGCAACACTTTAATAAACATTGTTACTCAGCTGATAGAGTTGTACCCTTCTTGCTGTCTTGTCGTACCGAACTTGTAAGTCGCTTTGGATAAAAGCGTCAGCTAAATGACTAAATGTAAATGTATTATTTAGAACATGAATTCATATTTTTTTGTTATTTATTTTGTCCAGTAAGACTTGAAAATAGCTATTATTTTGTTATAAGTTGATTTTTAGAGATGTGTCAGATATATTACTTTAGGCATAATACAGCATGTTGAGTAACTTTGGTTATAGAGAGATATTATTTTGTTATATAAAATAATATAAATAATAATTGTCTATCCATAAAGAGGAGGCATACTTTAAATATATAACAATTATAAGGCAGCATTGAGTAGAGTAAGTATCTTGAGGCTGGGGGCAAAAGAGTGTCCTCTTTTTTGGAAATCACAATATGGTCACCCTAGCTAACTGGACTGTGATGAAGCCCTGGGTTAGGCTCACATGCTGCTAACTGGACTGTGATGACGCCCTGAGTTAGGCCCACATGCTGCTAACTGGACTGTGGTGAAGTCTGAGTTAGGCCCACATGCTGCTAACTGGACTGTGATGAAGCCCTGAGTTAGGCCCACATGCTAACTGGACTGTGGTGAAGCCCTGAGTTAGACCCACATGCTAACTGGACTGTGGTGAAGCCCTGGGTTAGGCCCACATGCTGCTATAACTGGACTGTGATGAAGCCCTGAGTTAGGCCCACATGCTAACTGGACTGTGGTGAAGCCCTGAGTTAGACCCACATGCTGCTAACTGGACTGTGGTGAATCCCTGAGTTAGGCCCACATATGCTAACTGAACTGTGGTGAAGCCCTGAGTTAGACCCACATGCTGCTAACTGGACTGTGGTGAAGCTCTGAGTTAGGCCCACATGCTAACTGGACTGTGGTGAAGCCCTTAGTTAGGCCCACATGCTAACTGGACTGTGGTGAAGCCCTGGGTTAGGCCCACATGCTGCTAACTGGACTGTGATGAAGCCCTGAGTTAGGCCCACATGCTAACTGAACTGTGGTGAAGCCCTGAGTTAGGCCCACATGCTGCTAACTGGACTGTGATGAAGCCCTGAGTTAGGCCCACATGCTAACTGAACTGTGGTGAAGCCCTGAATTAGGCCCACATGCTAACTGGACTGTGGTGAAGCCCTGAGATAGACCCACATGCTGCTAACTGGACTGTGGTGAAGCCCTGAGTTAGGCCCACATGCTGCTAACTGGACTGTGGTGAAGCCCTGGATTCCTGAAGCCCTGAATTCCTAACCTTAGAGAGTTCCTCTCCTAGCATTATTTGGAGTGTACTGAGATCCTTATGGGAGATGAGCAAAGCTGAATCATCTGCAAATAAGAATAAATTACAAGAACATGCTTCTCTCATATCATTTATGTACAATAAAAATAGCAATGGTCCTAAAACATGTTATGTTTTGATGAATTGAAAATGGGGGACCCTGATGTAAACAAGACGAAAGTCTTTCTCTGGTCTGCATCCCCTTAACAATTCTCCACTTGCACAAATTGAAAGTAGGCACTTCCGGCTGACTTCCGGTTGCCAATAGTACTTCCTGTCCCATCCAAATACATTGGTTTTAGCTACTTTTCTCCCCTTATTTAAACAACTTTGTCGGCACAGAGAGGCAATGAAACGTTTGTATTATTATAGTATAGAATGTATTTAATAAGCAAACGTTTGTCAGCAGGGTTTTTGGGCTGTATTTCATGTAAAAACGTTTACTGTTAGTTTCCTTGCTCAGCCAGCATTAGCCTTCATTAGCTAACAGAAGCTAGTGGTTAAACAGGCCGGATTAGCTTTGAGCTAACTATCTTTCCCGACCCATGTATTCATTCCATTCTAAACATAACGTTAGTTTACAAAACATGACCTGTCTATATAACGTTGAGGAACAAATTATAAGTGTGTGGGTGTGTGTTTTGGTGAACATTGGACTGCAAACAGAAAATGCATCACAGTTAGACAGTAGCTACTGTTAGCTGCCCTTCCGGATTAGCTTTGAGCTAACTATCTTTCCCGACCCATGTATTCATTCCATTCTAAACATAACGTCAGTTTACAAAACATGACCTGTCTATATAACGTTGAGGAACAAATTATAAGTGTGTGGGTGTGTGTTTTTGTGAACATTGGACTGCAAACAGAAAATGCATCACAGTTAGACAGTAGATACTGTTAGCTGCCCTTCCGGATTAGCTTTGAGCTAACTATCTTTCCCGACCCATGTATTCATTCCATTCTAAACATAACGTCAGTTTACAAAACATGACCTGTCTATATAACGTTGAGGAACAAATTATAATGTGTGGGTGTGTGTTTTGGTGAACATTGGACTGCAAACAGAAAATGCATCACAGTTAGACAGTAGCTACTGTTAGCTGCCCTTCCGGATTAGCTTTGAGCTAACTATCTTTCCCGACCCATGTATTCATTCCATTCTAAACATAACGTCAGTTTACAAAACATGACCTGTCTATATAACGTTGAGGAACAAATTATAAGTGTGTGGGTGTGTGTTTTGGTGAACATTGGACTGCAAACAGAAAATGCATCACAGTTAGACAGTAGCTACTGTTAGCTGCCCTTCCGGATTAGCTTTGAGCTAACTATCTTTCCCGACCCATGTATTCATTCCATTCTAAACATAACGTCAGTTTACAAAACATGACCTGTCTATATAACGTTGAGGAACGTTATCTCCCGGGACGAGTAGCCACGTTAGTTAGCCAACAACCAGCCAGGCAGCGCCGTTATCTCCCGGGACGAGTAGCCACGTTAGTTAGCCAACAACCAGCCAGGCAGCGCCGTTATCTCCCGGGACGAGTAGCCACGTTAGTTAGCCAGCAACCAGTCAAGCTAACGTTAGCTGGCTCCAGCAGATCGACAAGCTGCTGGAGCCAGCTACCGTTAGCTGCTGGCTACCTAGCTCCACTTCAACCAGCATCGGGAGCTCCAGCAGCTTGTCGATGTGCTAATAGCCTCAGCAAGCTAACGTTAGCTGGCTCCAGCAGCTTGTCGATCTGCTGGAGCCAGCTAACGTTAGGTTGCTGAGGCTATTAGCACATCGACAAGCTGCTGGAGCTCCCGATGCTGGTTGAAGTGGAGCTAGGTAGCCAGCAGGCTAAATGCTCCCGACGACATCGACAAGCTGCTGGAGCCAGCTAACGTTAGCTTGACTGGTTGCTGGCTAACTAACGTGGCTACTCGTCCCGGGAGATAACGGCGTTGCCTGGCTGGTTGTTGGCTAACTAACGTGGCTACTCCTCCCGGGAGATAACGTTCCTCAACGTTATATAGTCAGGTCATGTTTTGTAAACTGACGTTATGTTTAGAATGGAATGAATACATGGGTCGGGAAAGATAGTTAGCTCAAAGCTAATCCGGAAGGGCAGCTAACAGTAGCTACTGTCTAACTGTGATGCATTTTCTGTTTGCAGTCCAATGTTCACCAAAACACACACCCACACACTTATAATTTGTTCCTCAACGTTATATAGACAGGTCATGTTTTGTAAACTGACATTATGTTTAGAATGGAATGAATACATGGGTCGGGAAAGATAGTTAGCTCAAAGCTAATCCGGAAGGGCAGCTAACAGTAGCTACTGTCTAACTGTGATGCATTTTCTGTTTGCAGTCCAATGTTCACCAAAACACACACCCACACACTTATAATTTGTTCCTCAACGTTATATAGACAGGTCATGTTTTGTAAACTGATGTTATGTTTAGAATGGAATGAATACATGGGTCGGGAAAGATAATTAGCTCAAAGCTAATCCGGAAGGGCAGCTAACAGTAGCTACTGTCTAACTGTGATGCATTTTCTGTTTGCAGTCCAATGTTCACCAAAACACACACCCACACACTTATAATTTGTTCCTCAACGTTATATAGACAGGTCATGTTTTGTAAACTAACGTTATGTTTAGAATGGAATGAATACATGGGTCGGGAAAGATAGTTAGCTCAAAGCTAATCCGGCCTGTTTAACCACTAGCTTCTGTTAGCTAATGAAGGCTAATGCTGGCTGAGCAAGGAAACTAACAGTAAAAGTGTTTACATGAAATACAGCCCAAAAACCCTGCTGACAAACGTTTGCTTATTAAATACATTCTATACTATAATAATACAAACGTTTCATTGCCTCTCTGTGCCGACAAAGTTGTTTAAATAAGGGGAGAAAAGTAGCTAAAACAAATGTATTTGGATGGGACAAGAAGTACTATTGGCAACCGGAAGTCAGCCGGAAGTGCCTACTTCAATTTGTGCAAGTGGAGAATTGTGTGTATTGAGCTGTACTGTATTGTACCCATTCTGCAATCTGTTAATAAAGTTTTCAATCAATCAATCAAAACCGTGGTCAGTCTGTGCGGAGAAACAAGGATCCGAGCATGGTTGCTAGATCGGATTAACAATATCCGAACCGCCCATTATTATCAAAGGTCTGTCAGATGAAGGCGGACTCTCAAATCTGGCAACACTGATGCGTTGCATTGTGTGGGATCCCGGTTTGAAATTTGAATTGAAGCGCGTTACAGAAGAGTCTGCACCACGTCGTGAGCATTGCAACGGTTGCATCTTCTCCTCAGGTAATTGTGTGCAACACATATATTTTATTATTTATAAGTAATGCGTGCCGCTGATATAAATGAGTGCTGTTTAGTCTGTGTTTTCAGTGACTACTGTAACGTTATTAGCTCGATATTATGAAACTGGCGGGGTCTGTAAACTACCGGAGCTGCTAACTGGCTAATGGTATGACTAGCTAACGTTGGTACCTATACTGTACCCGGAGCTGATAGCGTTATGACTATGAGAGCTAACTTTTGTTAGCTTGGGGAGCTGTGGTCCGTGTTGTATTAGCTTGGGGAGCTGCGGTCTGTGTTGTATTAGCTTGTGTTAGCTTGGGCAGCTGCGGTCTGTGTTGTGTTAGCTTGGGGAGCTGTGGTGACTGGTCCGTGTTATATTAGCTTGTGTTAGCTTGGGGAGCTTACTAACCCTACTGGCATGCACTAATAAACTAACCTACGCTGTAACACGCAACACTTTGATGAATATTGTTACTCAGCTGATAGAGTTGTAATAAAATATATAATTTCATTGTTGCAAATACTGTTACAGTGCTGGATCTCATCAATGAGATGAACGGAGAGGACGGCTCAAGAACAACTACTTCAAGTGGTCGTAAGTGATGTATAAATTTTTTTTATTGTGTGTGTGACTGTGTATGTATATATAATATATACTTTTTAATCTGGGACATCATTTCAAAGAGTCATCCTGTAATGCCCTCTCTCCCCTCTCTCTCTCTCTCTCTCTCTCTCTCTCTCTCTCTATATATGGGTAACGCATGTATTCCTGGTAACCTGCCCCATTTCTAAGCCATATAACCCAGGACGTTATACGAACAACATTAAAATCTTTTCTCATGTCAAGAATGATTGTTATAGATGCCAAATAATTCACCTTTAAAAAAAAAAAACATCATGTAATGAGGGATGGCAGACCTCTAAAGTTGACCTAAGTTACCGGGAATACCAATTCACTACCTCCTCCAATTTAAGAGAGAATTAAAATGTTTTGGTTGTTTTGTAGGGATATCATCATCATGTAACATAATACCATAGTTCTCCCCGAGTTATCTCAAGAGAATTCAAATTTAGCTGAATCTGAAGGAAAAATCCGGGTATGGGATATGAGTCAATATAGTTCATGACCTTCAATTGATAACAAACATAAAAGGCTTAATTTTCATGGCAGATGCATGATATGTTTTGGGCATGATCTTGGCACCCCAATGAACAACCAAAATGAGTTTCGTCTTTTGTGGCCAATTATTTGAGGAGATAATTACGTTTCACATATTGATCCCAGGTTACCGCGAATACCTATCCTCACAATTCCAGATAAACACTTAAATCTCCTATTTTACTAAAGATTGGTGAGATTTTATTTTTGGAAATCATAACAGCAATAATAAGGGTTAGGTGTAAACCAGAATTACTAGAATGTGTTGTGTTTTGTCTGTTAAAATGAGCAAAAACAAGGAAAGGGTATTCCAAGTAACTTAAAAACAAGTGCAAAAAATACAGTTCTAGAACAAGTATTTTAACTTTTTCTATATTCAAGAAAGTGGAAAGGAACCCAACATTTTCAATTGTCTGCACACAATCGTTGTTTTGTTATTCACCACCATGCCCCTAGTCAGTCTACACCACCACCATGCCCCTAGTCAGTCTACACCACCACCATGCCCCTAGTCAGTCTACACCACCATGCCCCTAGTCAGTCTACACCACCATGCCCCTAGTCGGTCTACACCAACCTGCCCCTAGTCAGATATGCTTACTTTTGGTTAGGCCTCCAAATTAAGATAATCTGGACAAACCTGTCAGATTTTCTGATTTATATGTAGACCGGTTTGAGTTTATTGTAGTGATGTTACTGTGTTTCCAAATCTCAGATATTAACTTGTTAAGTGTTTGTTTTTTTACAGTATGTAAAACCCTACTGTCATGCACTAATAAACTAACCTACGCTGTAACACGCAACACTTTGATGAATATTTTTACTCAGCTGATAGAGTTGTAATAAAATATATAATTTCATTGTTGCAAATATACTGTTGCAGTGCTGGATCTCATCAATGAGATGAACGCAGAAGACGGCTCAAGAACAACTACTTCAAGTGGTCGTAAGTGATGTATACATTTTTTTTATTGTGTGTGTGACTGTGTATATATAATATATACTTTTTAATCTGGGACATCATTTTCAAAGAGTCATCCTGTAATGCCTTCTCTATCTCTCTCTCCCAAGACGGTCAAGATCTACCAAGTCTTCAAGATCTTCAAGTGGTCATGCTTGTAAGTGATGTATAAAATGTTTTATTGTGTGTGTGACTGTGTATATATATACTTTTCAATCTGGGACTTTCATTTCAACAGCTGGAAAGGGTCATCCTGTGTTGATGGATGCTACAGTATATTGTATGTAGATGTGCATGATATGGACTAAATTAGAGGTCCTAGATATGCAAAATAATATTGAGAATCACTGGCCTTAGACTATCTACTAACGTATTCTCGCTCTCTCTAGGTTCATGGCCACTAATGACTTCAGACCTTCAGAAGGACAGTATGCTGGATGAGGAAGGTCTTGGCCATGCTGCGATGGCTCCTAGAAGACAAGAACGGAGAGGTGCTGGACCTGGCTGTCAAATGGTTTGTAATGCTACAGTATATTGTATGTAGATGTGCATGACATGGACTAAATTAGAGGTCCTAGATATGCAAAATAATATTGAGAATCACTGGCCTTAGACTATCTACTAACGTATTCTCGCTCTCTCTCTTTAGGTTCATGGCCACTAATGACTTCAGAGCTTCAGAAGGACAGTATGCGTGTAGCTTATTGCCAGCGGAAGAGTGCAAGAATGCTTCCGCATTCGTCACCGCACGCCAGTACGGTAATGCGCCTTTCCTTTCGCCCCGCTCAGACAAATGCATGTAGTACATTGCAACACAACGCAGCATTTCCGCGTACATTGCAACGAATCACTTGGAGTTTGAAAGTGATATCAGAAGAAACTACTCAACCTCGGCTGTCTTTAACTAGCAGGACGCTAGTGGGCTAGTCGCTAAAATATATATCGTTTTATATATAATTGTACCAACACAGATATTAGGCAGTACACACATTGTCCTGCAATACATACAGTGAATGCACAGCTACATTCGCCATATATTTCTATCGCTGCTGCGGTCTACAGTGAAATGCAATATTATTATTATTGTAAAGATCATTACAATTATTATTTTGTGCACGTTGTGCAAATTGAGAGGCTGTGCTCTTTGCACACAACCCTCGTACACTTGTAACATTGCCTCCAGGCTGCGATTGTAATGATAATCTTTACAATAATAATAATAATATTGCATTTCACTGTAGACCGCAGCAGCGATAGAAATATATGGCGAATGTAGCTGTGCATTCACTGTACATGTATTGCAGGACAATGTGTGTACTGCCTAATATCTGTGTTGGTACAATTATATATTTTAGCGACTAGCCCACTAGCGTCCTGCTAGTTAAAGACAGCCGTGGAAATGCTGCATTGTGTTGCAATGTACTACATGCATTTGTCTGAGCGGGGGCGAAAGGAAAGGCGCATTACCGTACTGGCGTGCGGTGACGAATGCGGAAGCATTCTTGCACTCTTCCGCTGGCAATAAGTTACACGCGGACAGTATGCTGGATGAGGAAGGTCTTGGCCATGCTGCGATGGCTCCTAGAGGACAAGAACGGAGGTGCAGGACCTGGCTGTCAAATTGTTTGTAATGCTACAGTATAAATTATTGTATTACATCACACTCACCCCCCCTCCCCCCTAGTCCGCAACCTCGGTGTCATCCTCGACCACACCCTCTCATTTGACCCCATGTCCGCTCCATTGTCAAAACTTCATATTTTCACCTCCGCAACATTGCCAAAATCCGTCACTGCCTCTACCCCCTGCTGCTGAATCCCTCATACACGCCTTCATCTTTTCCCTCCTGGACTACTGTAACTCCCTCCTCACTGGCATCACCTCCCGCTCCCTCCATAAACTGCAGATGGTCCAAAACTCAGTTGCCCGCCTCCTCACTAACACCCGGTCCCGCGAACACATCACTCCTGTCCTCCACTCCCTCCACTGGCTCCCGATCAAGGAACGCATTAACTTCAAAACACTACTCCTCACCTTCAAAGCCATCCATAGCCTGGCCTCACCCTGGTCTTAAACTTTTTACACCAAGAGAACGGTGGGGAGAGAATATATACATATGATGGGGAGAGAATATATACATACAGTGGGGAGGAGACTGTACATTAGGAGGGGGTGGTTGGGAGAGAAATATACATATAATAGACAGTCTCCTCCCCACCGTATGTATATATTCTCTCCCCACCATATGTATATATTCTCTCCCCACCATATGTATATTTCTCTCCCACCCCCTCCTAATGTACAGTCTTCTCCCCACCGTATGTATATATTCTCTCCCCACCATATGTATTTTCTCTCCCACCCACCCACCCCCTCCTAATGTACAGTCTCCTCCCCACCGTATGTATATATTCTCTCCCCACCATATGTATATATTCTCTCCCCACTATATGTATATTTCTCTCCCACCCCCTCGTAATGTACAGTCTCCTCTCCACCGTATGTATATATTCTCTCCCACCCCCTCCTAATGTACAGTCTCCTCCCCACCGTATGTATATTTCTCTCCCACCCCCTCCTAATATACAGTCTCCTCCCCACCATATGTATATATTCTCTCCCCACCGTATGTATATTTCTCTCCCACCCACCCCCTCCTAATGTACAGTCTCCTCCCCACCGTATGTATATATTTTCTCCCACCCCCTCCTAATGTACAGTCTCCTCCCCACCGTATGTATATATTCTCTCCCCACCGTATGTATATTTCTCTCCCACCCACCCCCTCCTAATGTACAGTCTCCTCCCCACCGTATGTATATTCTCTCCCCAACGTATGTATATATACCGCCATCTTTCTCCCGGGTTGGTGTGATCACATGACTGACAAAGCCGTGCAGTGATAGGCCAGAAGTCAATTCGATTGCATCCAGGCTCGGTTGCTTATCCTGTCTGGGTAGCCCGGATGATGGTTTTTTACATCGAATTTTATACACCGCAATTATGCATCGAAAAAATTCAGATACATGTTTTCAAAGTAATTATTTTCAATGCTATAAATTCAGTGTCTGAAAAAATTCAGATACATGTTTTCAAAGTAATTATTTTCAATGCTATAAATTCGGTTTAGCTCCGCATAATGATGCTAATGATGGAGCATCGCCGTCGGTTGTGTGATAGTAAAGGGCTAACCTTCTGCCGTGTGGCAGTGAAAGGGTTAATTAATTAGTTCTGGAGTACTTTCCTACATTTTACGTTAGATATCATCACCCTGGCCATTCACCATTCATAATTCATAATTGTGTGTCAGTGTGGAGGCCGGATAAATACCAACCATGTTATGATGGATCTGCCTTCGTCTCTCTGCCAGCTACGCTGATCCAGGAGCAGACAACGAGTTACAGTGTGATCAACATCTGTCATCATGAGAGGACATTTGATGGAACCGAATGAACTAGAACCAGAACTAACTTGGACAAAAGTTCTACACGTGCATCACTGGTTGTAGAAAAAAGTCATCTGGACACGATTAAATCTCCCGAGTGAGTTTCCTGTTTTACTGCATAATCACACATTTCCCAGGCTAAGCCGCGTTGTTTTTATTTGAGTCATTTTTTTACATTTTACACTTAACGTTTTGACTTCGATACCGATACCAGCCTAAGTGTCACGATACCGATTCTAAAACGATACGACGGCAAAAACCTAAAATATCAGGAAAAGCAATGGAAAATATTATTATTAGATTACAGAACATGGAAACATCTTTATATAATTCTTTAATTAATTATAATTCAAATTTATAAAATAATTATATTTGATTAACTTGTGGAACCTCAAGACAGTTTTATGCAAGCTATGTAAACTACAGCTGGAGTTCTAGAGTCAAGAATGTAAGTAGCCTACTTTTCAGTTTTAGAACTTTATTTAAATCAGCCCTCAGGGTAAAACGTTATTGAATAGAGAAAGAAGCATCATGCAGGTCCCATTTCATATAATTAATTTGATCTCCGAGAGACAGCCCCTTCCACCTCACGCACGAGAGAGGGAGGGTGTATGTGTGTGTGTGTGTGTGTGTGTGTGTGTGTGTGTGTGTGTGTGTGTGTGTGTGTGTGTGTGTGTGTGTGTGTGTGTGTGTGTGTGTGTGTGTTCGCCACACTATGAGGCTATGCTAAATTACAGGTAAGCTCAGTGTTGTGTGTGGGTTGAACGAACACCCGGCACTTTGCGCAAATTCTATTTTGGGAAGGGGTGAACTCGGGAGTTTCAAATAAAATTCTGCACACAAAAAAAGGTTCTGCACGTGCGCTCCGTTAACGTAAACAGCACGTACTGAACCGAAGGTCCATTACTGACCGGTTCGGTATGGATACGTGTACCTTTACATCCCTAGTGTGTGTACATGCACGATACTGCACCGTACTGTGTGTGTAAGCATGTGTGCCTCTGCCTGTCTCAGTGTGTGTGTGTGTGTGTGTGTGTGTGTGTGTGTGTGTGTGTGTGTGTGTGTGTGTGTGTGTGTGTGTGTGTGTGTGTGTGTGTGTGTGTGTGTGTGTGTGTGTGTGTGTGTGTGTGTGTGTGCGTGCGTGCGTGTGTGTTTGTCAGGTGTCCAGTATCTCTCAGTGAGGAGAGATGGTACTGTAGCCTCCACATAGAGAGAGTGATCTGCAATCTGCTTGGGTTGGGGGTGTACTCATATTATGTGCATTACACAAACTAAAAACAGATATTGTCGGAATTACTAGAAGAAAAAAACGTCACCACCGTTGGCTGATAGTCATTTATGAATTTCTTAGGATTTCTTTTGGTCTAATACATGTTTAAGGTTCTTAAACAAGGTTCTTGTCTCCTCCTCCTCCTCCTCCTCCTCCTCCTCCTCCTCCTCCTCCTCCTCCTGCTCCTCCTGCTCCTGCTCCTCCTCCTCTCTCCCTCCTCCTCCTCCTCCTCCTGCTCTTCCTCCTCCTAATCCTCCTCCTCCTCCTCCTCCTCCCTCTCCTCCTCCCTCTCCTCCTCCCTCTCCTCCTCCCTATCCTCCTCCTCATCCTCCCTTTCCTCCTCCTCCTCCTCCTCCTCCTCCTCCTCCTCCTCCTCCTCCTCCTCCTCCTCCTCCTCCTCCTCCTCCTCCTTCTCTCCTCCTCCTGCCTCTCCTCCTCCTCCCTCTCCTCATCTCTCTTCTCCTCCTCCTCCTCCTCCTCCTCCTCCTCCTCCTCCTCCTCCTCCTCCTCCTCCCTGTCCTCCTCCTCCCTCACATCCTCCCTCTCCTCCTCCTCCTCCTCCCTCCCCTCCTCCCTCTCCTCCTCCTTCTCATCCCTCTCCTCATCCTTCTAATTCTCCTCCTCCTCCTCCTCCTCTTCCTCCTCCTCCTCCTCCTCCTCCCTCTCCTCCTCCTGCCTCTCATCCTCCTTCTCCTCCTCCTCCTCCTCCTCCTCCTCCTCCTCCTCCTCCTCCTCCTCCTCCTCCTCCTCCTCCTCCTCCTCCTCCTCCTCCTCCTCCTCCCTCTCCTCCTCCCTCTCCTAATCATCATCCTCCCTCTCCTCCTCCCTCTCCTCCTCCTCTTCATTCTCCTCCTCCTCCTCATTCTCCTCATCCTCCTCCTCATGCTCAACCTCCTCCTCCCTCTCCTCCTCCTCCTCCCTCCCCTCCTCCTCCTCCTCCTCCTCCTCCTCCCCTCCTCCTCCTCCTCCTCCTCCTCCTCCTCCTCCTCCTCCTCCTCATTCTCCTCATTCTCCTCCTCCCCCTCCTCCTCTCCTCCTCCTCCTCCTCCTCCTCCTCCTCCTCCTCCTCCCTCCTCCTTCTCCTCCTCCTCCACGGGGAGCAGTGTACTGGCTCATGTTAGGCAGGCCATGCATTATGCAGCAGCTTAGGCCAGCGCGCTGGATCTTCATGTCCTCGGCTGTAGTCCACCTGTCGCTGCTCTGGTCGTAGCGCTCCACGTTGGAGAGGGTGCAGTCATCATTGATGCCTCCGACCACGAAGAGCAGGTCGTCCAGCACCCCAATGCCAAAGAAGCTGCGGGGGGTGAGCATGGCGGGCAGGGCGCTCCAGGAGTCAGTCAAGGGGCTGTAGGCCTGCGCGCTACGCAGGGTGTTTCCACCGTCACACCCTCCCACCTGAGGACAGGACACATGAGAGGAATGTTTTAGTGTGTGGTTAAGGCAGGCAAGCAGACACGTTATTAATCCACTTAGGGAAATGAGGGCATCACAGCAGCATTGCAAGTCAAATGATACATATCCAGGGCTTGACATTAACTTTTTGGCTCACTAGCCAATGTGGCTAGTGGTTTTCCAAAGTCACTAGCCACTCAGCATTTTCACCAGCCAAAAATCCCTGCACTCGCGCCCCCACCCAAAACGTTATAAATATAGGTAATTGGACAATGTAACTGCAAGCATTTGTTTGGACATATGATTTTATTTGAACAGAAACATCTAAAATAACATCTAATCCAAAATGTCAGTAGTGTGGTGTGTGATAAAATAACATCTAATCCAATAACATCCAATAACTCAGTGGTTCCCAAAGTCGGGGTCGCGACCCAAAGGTGGGGCGCAAGCAGCCACGGGAGGGCCGCGAGATGATTTCCAAAAAAATTAAAAAATTAAATAAAAGTAAAAAAAAAATGTTGTCAGGCCACTGAACTTAGAAGCAGGCCAGGACAGTGTTTCTAGTTGTATTCTAAAATTCTATTCTATTGTATTCTAAAATGTGACTATATGGTTTTATATTAACTTAATAAATAAGCAAAAACGAAAAATCAACGAACATTTCAAACTAAATAACAGATTATGCACATAAAACGCTGAAAACAACCGAAGCAACAATAGTATTTTAATGAGGCTATTATTATTATCATTATTATTTTGCAACAAGTTAGCCCTCTCATAAATAGCACATATAAATGAATAACTAACTTGAACTAACTTAATAGGATTGAAGTGATATTTAGCTTAAAAAATCGGTCGCCTGGCAAAAAAAAAAAAAAAAAAAGCCTGATGATGTGCCACGGCTCTCTGACGCCTTATTTTATAGGTCCCGGCCTGAAAAGTTTGGGAACCCCTGCAATAACTGACTGGATCCCAGCAAAGCACACTTCCACCTTCCCTGCTCTTGCACATCTCACATACACCAGCTCCTCCTCCATCACAGCACTGTCTGTAGAGCCATCACTCATGACTGAGAGGAACTTTGTGCTGGCAATAGTTTGTTTAAGTTTATTCCTTTCAGCCTCAGCAATGTAGAACATAAATTCCTTGGCTCTGTTTATGTTTCGGTATGTATTGCCAACATGCAAGCCTTTCTGCTCATCTACCCTGAAGAGAAAACAGTATGAGATCTGGAGCAGCTGTCCATGGTGCTGAATATTTGCGAAGGGGCTCTGTTAGTCTGGAGCCTGTATGCTTCTTAATGTTAAATGAATGTGGCTAGCTAACAAACACCGTAATATTAGTTTAATAATACACGTTACATAATACATGTTAGTTTGTCTAATACTTACTCGCACATCCACAAATAGTCGGTGAAGGGTCTTCCTTTCTTCCCGATTGCGTGACCGTTGCGGAACAGCAGCTTCAACTTGTCCATCTGAGCTGATTTCATTGAGACCAGGGATCTGACCGCAACACTCTCCAGTCTTCGCCCGCTTGGTAGCTAGAGTATGTATGTGGCCGTTTGATATTTCATGATCCTTTATCATTTCTAATTTTAAATTGGTTGTGCCAATAACAAACAACAAGCTTTTGGACTTGTCAGTGCCATACACACGACAATCAATGCAGAACATGAACTTCTGCTGTGGATCATATCCTAGCCACTCGCGACCTGAGCAGGGCCGTAGCCAGGGTTTAGAAATTAAGGAGGTCCATTTTTTTTTTGGCCCAGACCGGCCCACTATAATCGGTCGGATACCACCCAGCCAGGGTTTAGAAATTAGGGAGGTCCATTTCTGGCTTGACTAGACATTAAGGAGAGAGAGAGATGATTACAATGAACTGGTACATTCAGGTCCAGAATTGTTGGAATTCCCTGACAAATATGTGCAAAAAGCTGTACAATTTAAACAATACCATACTGGTAATGAGCAAATAGTTGTTTATTCAATTAATGCATGGAGCTGTTCCATTTTATACTAACTTCATTCATTCATTCATTTGGTACTAACTACTCAGTTCATACAGATTTCAAGTATCCAAATATCAATGATGAATATTGCATAAGGTTTACACAGTTATCACCTGTTTGTTTTATATTCATGCTCAGAGAGGAGTAAGTTAGATCTTTGTATGCGAGTTATATGGCAATTAAATCAATGGTGTGCTTGTTTGTTACAGCCGGCCACTAGGGGGCAGCGGCTCATTAGAAGTGCTGATCAGCTTAGATGTGACGGTCACTGACAGTAACCTGGGCTTATTTTAGCCAACGCGATGCTCACCAAATAACGTTATAATTAATATTATTATCGACATCACCATGGCAGAGAGAGATGGCACACACAAACTACCTCAGGTTCCTCCATCCAGCTCACCGTCCCTCCTCTGCCCTTCTGCCTAGTCAAGTCAAGTCAAGTCAAGAGTTTTAATTGTCACGGCATACAGGTATACAATGAAATGCGGTTGGTCTTGCCCGCAACGATGTGCAATACAGTGGTACATATAATAGAATCAAAAGAAGAAACAACATTGTGCAGTAACAGGTAGCAGGTAACATGGAGTGACATCTCGGTATCTGTACATAGTTATTTACAGAGCATGTGTGACATGCTAGTTAGCTTTGGTAGTGCAATACACTGTTCCTGTTATTCTAATTTAAAGTGTCCTTTCCTTTGGCCATAAGTGTGCGTGTGTGCGACATGAGTGTGTGCCCGCTCATGTTAAAGTGTTAAGTGGCTGCTCGTGTGTGAGCGTGCAAAGTGTGCGTGTCGTGTGTGTGTTCATGTGTGCTTGTGTGTGGACAGTTCAATGTTCTGAGCACTCAATGTTCATTGTTCATGGCTCTGATGGCCTGGGGGAAGAAGCTGAGCCTAAGCCGCTCTGTCCTAGTAGCTGGGGTTCGCAGGCGTCTGCCTGACCTCAGCAGCTGAAACAGGCTGTTATTGGGGTGGTGAGGGTCTTTCATTATCCTGCAGGCTCTGGATTTGCACCTCTTGTTGTATAGAACCTGCAGGGGGGGTAGTGCAATACCCGTGGTACGCTCGGCTGAGCGCACCACTTTCTGTAAGGCCTTCTTGTCCTGTGCCGTGCTGTTTCCATACCAGGCAGTGATGTTTCCGGTCAGGATGCTCTCTACAGCTCCTGAGTAGAAGGACTGGAGTATCTTCCCCGATACTCTGAACTTCCTTAACTGTCTCAGGTGGTAGAGACGCTGTTTCGCCTTCTTTACTACTGTGTCTATGTGTGTTGACCATGTCAGGTCCTCTGAGATGTGGACCCCCAGGTACTTGAAGCTGCTCACCCTGTCCACGGTAGCCCCGTTTATCATCAGTGGTGTGTGTGTCTCCTGCTGTCCTCTCCTATAATCCACGATCAGTTCCTTGGTTTTGCCAATGTTCAGGAGCAGGCTGTTGTCCTGGCACCAGCGTTCCAGTACCTCAACCTCCTCCCGGTAGGCCTTCTCGTTGTTGTCCGAGATCAGCCCCACCACCACCGTGTCATCTGCGAACTTCACTATGGAGTTGGAGCTGAACTTGGCCACACAGTCGTGTGTGTAGAGTGAGTACAGCAGGGGGCTCAGAACACAGCCCTGGGGGGACCCGATGCTCAGGGTGATGGTGTTGGAGGTCTGACCCCCCACCCTGACCGCCTGGGGTCTTTCGCTCAGAAAGTCCAGTACCCAGGCGCTCAGGGCGGAGCTCAGACCTAGCTCGATCAGCTTGTCCACCAGTCTGGTGGGGACTATGGTGTTGAACGCTGAGCTGTAGTCAATGAATAACAGTCTCACATAGCCTCCCTTCTGACGGTCAAGGTGCGAGAGGGTGCTGTGCAGTACCTGGGAGACCGCGTCGTCGGTGGACCTGTTTGTCCTGTATGCAAATTGCATAGGGTCCATATCACTGGGGAGGGAGGCACAAATGTGGTCCTTGACCAGCCTCTCGAAACATTTCATGACCACAGAGGTGAGTGCCACCGGTCTGTAGTCATTTGGACATGCTGGGGAGGGTTTCTTCGGCACAGGGATGATGGTAGACATCTTGAAGCAGGCAGGGACCACTGACTCCGCCAGTGATTGATTAAATATGGCGGTGAACACAGGGGCCAGCTGGTTGGCACAGGTCTTGAGTATACGTCCTGTTATGCCATCTGGGCCAGCAGCCTTCCTGGTGTTCACCTGCATAAATGCTCTTCTCACACTGTGTTCCGACAACGAGAGAGCGTCCCCCCCCCCTCGCGGTTGCCCCCCCCCCTCCACAACAGCCGGCGCGCCAGTGACGTCACTAGCCGGAGAGCCAGCAGCGCCACTGTCTACACCAAACCGAGCGTAGAAGGTGTTGAGCTTGTCCGCGAGGGAGGCGTCGTCGCTCCCCATTGAGGGGGCGCTGACTTTATAGTCAGTTATTGTCTTCAGTCCCTGCCATAATCCTCTTGTGTCGTTTTGTGCCATTTGTGTCTCCAGTTTGTCAGCATATGTCCTCTTAGCAAGTTTGACAGCTTTGCGTAGAGTATAGACTGAAGCCTTATACTCCTCCATGTTTCCTGACTCTCTACCCAGGTTGTAGGCGGTGGTACGAGAGTTCAGAGCTGCTCTAATAGTGCTATCCACCCACGGTTTCTGGTTTGGGAAAATCCGCACCGTTTTCCTGAGGACAATACCATCAGCTATTGTTGTTATGTAGCACACCACTGTGTCTGCTAGTTCACTGACGTCACTGGCGCTTCCTATGAACATATCCCAATCCGTGTCTGCAAGCACGTCCTTGAGCGTGGCCTCTGATTCGTCGGTCCACTTCTTTGTCTCACGTGACACGACGGCGTCACGTGATCTCTGTTGATATGCCGGAAATAGCAAGATGGAGTCATGATCGCTCGAGCTTGTGGACCCCGTTAATGGCGGAGCGGCTACTGCCTTGTAACCCGCTTTGAACGGGGAATAGCAGTGGTCGAGTGTGTTCTTCCCTCTGGTGGAGCAAGCGATGTGCTGAAAAAAGGACGGCATCACTTTCTTCAGGTTGGCCTGGTTGAAATCGCCGGCCACTACCATCGCTGCGTCTGGGTGTTTGATCTGGTGTCTGTTGAGATGATCGTGTAGTTCGCCCAGCGCTTTGCCCGTATTCGCGTGTGGGGGAATATACACGGCAGTCATGACGACTGCTGTGAACTCCCTCGGGAGGTGAAACGGACGACATAGGATAGAAAGATGTTCCAAGTCCGGCGAACACGAGTTTGAGAGGACCTGCACCCCCTCGGGATTAACCCAGGAATTGTTCGTGATGAGGCAGACTCCGCCGCCGATGGTCTTTCCTGAGCCAGCGTTGCGATCTGCACGTAAGACTGTGAAGGCATCCGAGGGAGAGACGCTTTTGTCTGGGGTCGTCGACGTGAGCCATGTCTCTGTGAGACATATAATGTTGATGTCTCTCATCTCCCGTTGGAACCGGACCCTCGCTCTTAGGTCATCCATCCTACCCTCCAACGAACGGGCATTCGCCAGAAAGATGGATGGAATTGCTGGGCGGTAAGCAGCTCTTTTTAGTCTCAATCTGATACCTCCTCGTCTCCCTCTGTGTCTTCTCCTGCCGTCGCCTTTGTTCTTTTCTTTGCCGCCATTCTCCCGTCTGATTTCTGCTGGCCATTCTAGGTCAAAAGTGTCTCCAAACTCCTCTTTGAGCCCGGGGTTCAGGTCCATAAGTGTCTGACGGTCGTATGACGTACCCGCCAGTGTTGCTTTAAATAAAAAAGTAGCAAAAACAAACATAATAGCTAAAAGTGAGTACATCGTTGCGGAGCTAAAACCAGAGGCGTCTGACCAGGGTCGCGTCCTCTGTGTGTGCCTGGCTGGCTACCTGAGGCTGTGTTGAACTTGTTGCTGCACCGGCTGCACTAGTATTATTGTGGATGACGACGTTGAAGCAGCAAACATGTCTGTTATTTTATTATATTTGTCAGCATCTACGACCACCTCTAGTTTTCAGATTTTTTCCGCCGGCAATTTCTCCATGTTCTGTTTCTCCATTTTTCCTGTTTCCGCATCTGTTCTTCTAACACGAGAAACAGGTGAGAGAGGGGGGGGGGCTTATTAAGAGATGTGATTGGGCCGCAGCACGCATAATGGCCGCTGTTCCCAGCCTATTGGGGGGGGGAGGGGCTTATTAAGAGATGTGATTGGGCCGCAGCATGCATAATGGCCGCTGTTCCCAGCCTAGTGGGGGAGGGGCTTAGTAAGAGATGTGATTATTGGGCCGGCCCCGGTCATTGACCAAACGGCCCACTCGCAAATAGTTACCGAGGTCCGGACCTCATAGCTGGCTACGGCCATGGACCTGAGCGCCACTTTTCAATGAACACCAGTTTTTTTTTATTCGCATCCTCTACTTTGTTCGTGTTTTCGGACTCTGTCTCATTATCTTTTCTATTTTTTGTTTGTTGATGGTTTGGTTCACCCGGTCTTTTCACACCCACAATATGCCGCCACATTGTAACGTTAAGTTAGCTAACTGTCTGTACTAACCAGTTGAGCTATTAATGTTAACAGCATTCGTTCAGCTGTCAGCTGCCACACACACCACACGGAAGCAACACGACGTGCGCGATAGGGCGAAGTAGATGGGCCAATGAATGAGCACACTGTGCCCACCCAGTCCTCGTGGGAGTTGTAGTATTATATAGATCACCTGGATTGACTTAATTATTCCAGATGCCTTTTGTAGACTACAATGTTTTTTTTTCATAGAAAAAAAAGCCACCCGCCCCGTTGGGGGGAAGAATGACGCATTTATCCGCCAATGATGAATTCTACCCGCATTGGGCGGGTGGGCAGGTGTCAATGTCAAGCCCTGTACATATCTATACAAATATCTAGTATAAAGCATTTGTCTCTGTGTGCACCTACCACATAGACTTGTCCTCCGTATGCAGCGACTCCCACTCCGACACGCCTGCTGCTCATGGAGGCGATCAGAGTCCACTGGTCGGTGTCTGGGCTGTAGCACTCAGCTGTGAGCAGACACCCCGTCACATTGGCACCACCACAGATGTAAACCTGTAATAAGAAAGAATATTCTAATTTAGTTTATATATTCCATTTAATTTCATTTTACTTTAATTGTCTGTGGTAATGTTGATGCACCAAAGGACCCAGACACATTTTTTGTTTGTGCAAGGTTACTTGGCAATAAAGACATTTATGATTTCTGATCAAACGTTCCTTGTGTTCATCTAGGACCCTGTGTTCCTCAGTTCCACCCACCTTGCCCTGGAGGGCTGCTGCCCCGGCATCGCCCCTGTGCTCCAGCATGGGTGAGATCAGTGTCCACTGGTTGGTTTCAGGCTGGTAGCACTCTGCGGTGTTCAGGTCCATGTCTTCGTCGCTCCCTCCCATGGCGTAGATACAGCCGTCCAACGCGACCACGCTGACGTTACAGCGGCGTGAGTGCATGGGAGCCGCCTGCTGCCAGCTGCGAGTGATGGGGTTGAACCTGCGCACACTGCTGAGAGGCTCTCTGGGGTCGCCCTGGCCGCCAACGCAGTAGACCAGACCGTGGAGATAAGCGGTGCTATGGAGGGTCCGGGGACTCTCTCCCTTTACGTTCACATCCATCCATCCACCGGCTCGGATATCGTAAGCCTCCATGAATATACTGCCGCCGTGACCCCAGCCTCCAATGGCCAATAGGAACTCCTGGGGCAGGCGTGGGCGGGTCAGGGGGTTTGGGAGCCTGTTCAGGACGCTGAGGATGAGCGGCCTGCAGTCGTGGCTGTCCCTCACCACAGGGTTGTTCTGGACGTTGTTCAGGAAGTAGTCAGGCCTCATCAAGCCCATGCGAACCTGGGAAGAGACAAGCAGACGGCGGGTACAACTTAGACAGCGGTTGTAGACGGTTTCACTGGAATTCTGTTTCTAGGGAACAGTTAGGACCCAAATGTTTGAGAACCACTGTATTGATTGATGGATTGATTGAAAACTTTATTAACAGATTGCAGAATGGGTAGAATACAGTACGGCTCAATACAAACAATTGTAATGAGGATGCTAGGGCTGTCTTAAATACTTCAAAGCCTCGAAGCTTTGTTCAATGGGCATGGGATTCGAATATGAAAATAAAATTCGACTATTAAAAAAAGAAAAAAATAATCTTATTTTATTTATTTTTTTAAATCAACTCTCCCTCATTTTGTTAACTACAACAAGCAATGCTGTTTGTTATTTAAAATTAGTTCGGACTCAGCACTGACAGATTTGTGTTCATTGTGCTGCTTTTATAAAGCCTCAAATGACGGCTTACAATATTTCATGAAAGAAAAGTATTTCGTTTGTCTAAGATTTAAAAAGGTTTAAACTTTACAGCACTGACAAAGTTGAACAAAGTGCTGTACAAGACCCAAAAATATATATTTAACAAAAAGTATTTAAATTTTTTTTTATAATTTCAAAGCTTTGAATTAAAATCATTAGAAGAATCTCGGCCCCGGAGCTTCGAATTTAAAAAAAAATTTGAAGGTCAGCCCTAGAGGATGCAGACCCGAAAAAGACTTCCGTCTTGTTTACATCAGGGTCCCCCATTTTCAATTCATCAAGACATGTATGACATACATGACATACAGATATACAGTGATACAATTAGTTACCTTGGACAGCAGCAAAGGGATGTGTGTTTTACGCTCCTCACAGGAGTGGTCAATCCAACGGAGAACGGCCTCGAACACCGTCTCCTCGTTCTTCACGTTCAGGTCATCCCTCTCGATGATGTCCACCAGTTGCTGCAGGGACAGCTCCACAAACTCCTGTGAGACGCGCAGCATCTCCTCAAAGTGGCACACGATGAAGAGATGGGCCTTACGCCTCAGGTCAGGGCAGCAGTAGATGTCCGCTAACCTCCAGATGCCGACACAGTTTTCCAGAGACAGCTGGCCCTCTTGGAAGTCAGAGCACGCTCCTACTATGCCAGTGATGAGAAGCTGGTCTGCAGCCACCAGAAGCTCTTCCACGTTCTCTGCTGTCACCGGCACAAAGCGTGTGTAGGCGTACTCTATGATGAGCTGCATCATAGCCGCGGACACCCCAGGGATACTGTAGACTGGTTTCTCTGAGTCGCTCCACTCCATTAGAGTGAAGAGGTTTCTGTGGGATGCAGAATATAGAGATATCTGATGAGTAAACAGTAAGCAACATTCTGTCCTGTGTACTAATATATTTTCACTGTAGAAGTATAGGGTCTTAGCACAGTAGAAATATATTATGTTGTTTACAGTAGATGTACAGTATAGTATCTGTTTACAGTAGAGGTATTATAGGGTATTTTCAGAGAAGCATAAGGTCTTTTCAGAGTAGAAGTATAGTATATTTTCATAGTATAAGTATAGTATCTGTTTACAGTAGAAGTACAGTATAGTATATTTCTACAGGAGAAGTACAGTATATGGTCTTAGCACAGTCAAAGTAAATTATTCAAATCAAATTAATTCATTGAAGTGTCTAGATGACAGACACATCCATCCCTACCAAGCTAACATGAACCAAGCTAACATGAACCAAGCTAAACTGAACCAAGCTAACCTGAACCAACATACCTGAAATAGGCGCTGCAGCCACACAGGATTGCCTTGTGGGCGTTAAACTCAGTGCTGTTGACTTTAATAACCACATCACAGAACCTTCCCTCCAGACGCAGCTCATTAAGGATTGTACAGGACATGGCGCTTGTTTCCTTTTCCATGTGGGGATTTTAAAATGATCTACAGAATATATTCAAGCTTACAGACAAGTAGCCGGAAACAACAAGTGAGATCTTCACTTGACTTCTGAGGTCTGAGATCTTCTGAGAGAATTGTTGAATATAATACTGTACACAAATGTTCTAGAGAATGTTCTATTATGACATCATACTGTGACATCACAATGGAACATGTTGAATAGATACACAAATGTTCTAGAATGTTTGATTATGACATCATACTGTAACATCATACTGTGACATCGTACTGTGACATCACAACAGAACATGTTTGAGTTCCATTTGAATAACAATATATAATGTAATGTTATATTATAATATAATGTAATATAATAATAAAGTATAATATATTTAGCTCCCATTTTAATAATATAGACATGTCTAAAAACATGACATTCTTTAAAGTCTTAAAATAAAATACATTTAATTTAAATAAAAATAAATATAAAATAAAAATAACTTTATTTATATAGCACCATTCATACAGATTGCAGCTCAAAGTGCTTTACAGAAAAAACGAAAAACAAAAGGATATATTAAAAAAAATAAAAATTTATTAAATAATAAAGACATTAAAATGATAAAAACGGGAATAAAACAACTAGATAAGATAGTAAAAATAGCTAAATAAGACGAAAAGTAAGACAATAACATAAGACAATACAAATAATTACAAATAAAATAATAATAAAGACCAAAAAATTAAATAGTTATAATAATAAAATAGCTAAATTAGATAGTAAACAATAAGAAAAAAATGTATAACAGTAAAATAAGACATTGATGAATAACAAATAAAATAATTTAAAAAACGACATAAAATAATGATACAAATTATAATAAAATAT
Source organism: Notolepis coatsorum (assembly GCF_963971535.1). Lineage (NCBI taxonomy): Eukaryota > Metazoa > Chordata > Actinopteri > Aulopiformes > Paralepididae > Notolepis > Notolepis coatsorum. Next base: position 271,143,525 of record NC_140165.1, read on the forward strand.
TTAAGTAAAAATAATAGAAATAAAGAAAAATAAGACAATAAAATAAAGATAATAATTAATTTAAAAGCTAGTTTAAAAAGGTACGTTTTGACCTGGTTTTAAAAAGTGCCAACCAAGTCTGCTGTCCTAATGACCTGCAGGAGAGTGTTCCACAGTTTTGGGGCGTAGCAGCAGAAAGCACTGATCACAGCATGTCACGGCACCACTTGTAACTCTGCTGTGGACACTGAGCACCCGGCTCCAGCAGCAGGCACGTGCACTCATAGAGCCCAGAGGGTGCTCGAGCACCTGCCCTTTTGTGCCTCATAAAAAAGTGCCCTTTTTACTCCAATTTTCTTTTCCATTCTTTTTTTTGAATTCTTTTTTAGAGAGAGTGATCTGCAATCTGCTTTGGTTGGGGGTGCAATTCCTAACAGGCTCAACCATATGGATAAAAGTACCCATATTATGTGCATTACACAAACTAAAAACAGATATTACATTGCATTACACAAACTAAAAACAGATATTACATTAACCTCTTCCGCCCGTGCGGTCCGGACGTATTCAAGAATAAACATCATAACCATGTCACAACAGCGGTTTTAATGTATATTTTCATCAATACGTTTGTTTACCAATAGGATAAGTGTTATTAGTGAGATTTTAGTTTTTGAAATGTGTTGGTTGTGGTCGCAGAGATCCGCCATTCTGAATAAGCTGAATGATGGAAAATGTAGTCATTTTGAGAAGAGGACATCCAGAGCTTTCAATGAGCGTTGGCATTTTTCAAAACGACACTTCCCAAAGGCCTCTAGCTTTCGGCAAGCAAATTACTTCCTGATTAATATTTGTTCTTATTACTCTGGATTATATACCACAAAACTGAATGTTATTGGCATATATTGGAGCGCAGTTAGTTATTTTGAGCATTTAGCAACCATCCGATTAAAAATCTGTTTTAAAATGGCGGAGCTCTGGCAAGAATAAGAAAACTACTGTACATACAGTAGATGTCATTATCTGTTCTTATGCACGCCTGGTGATACTAAATCCAAATTGAACTCGGCCATTTGAAAGATAAGATTTGGCCCAATCCATAAATGTGTGAATTGGCTATAATAAAGTCAGTTATAGGCCTGCTATTCTATAATAATATTTCAAATAGCATTGGTCTCGATGGGAGAATTCAGTTCTGTATCTACAAAACGTTCTGTTTATTCATCTTCCCTTTATTCATTTCCTTAGATGTACAGGTGATCTCAAGAAGGTACTGAATGAGCTCAGTGGCCGTTCTTCATGTCTGGTCATTATTAGCATAGTGTTATTCACTGTCAAAGATGCAAAGAAAAATCATAATTCATATTCGCCTTTGTTTCATCACAATTTAAGCAAGCCTAGTAATAGACACAATATTTCTGACACTGGGAATACATTCACTGAGGTCCATAGATGTCCCTAGATACCAAGAACATGCAAATGGACCTTGTAGAAGTGGAGCAATCTTCCATTTACTTAGGTATGTATTTAGGCGGATTTTCAGAAAATAGGGTGTTTGTGTGTCTGTGTGTGTGTGTGTGTGTGCATCCGTGCGTGCGTGCGTGCGTGCGTGCGTGTGTGTGTGTGTGTGTGTGTGTGTGTGTGTGTGTGTGTGTGTGTGTGTGTGTGTGTGTGTGTGTGTGTGTGTGTGTGTGTGTGTGTGTGTGTGTGTGTAAGCATGTGTACAGCCATGTGTAAGGTTTAGCAGCCCAGCCAGCAGATGACACTGAACATATTGCTAACGTCTCACTGATGACATTATCTACTTCCAGCCTGCAGCTCTGGGTCCGACTGGAGCCAAGACATGTGCCCTGCTGCTGTGACGGAACCCAACCTGCTGCTGTGACGGAACCCAACCTGCTGCTGTGACGGAACCCAACCTGCTGCTGTGACGGAACCCAACCTGCTGCTGTGACGGAACCCAACCTGCTGCTGTGACGGAACCCAACCTGCATCCCACTGAACCCAACCTGCATCCCACTGAACCCCCCCCCCCCTGCTGCCTGGTCTACTGTCCCCAGTGATGTGGGGGAGGTGGGGTGTGTGTGCACTGCTGAGGACGGGGGGGGGGGAGGGGAGGGGGGGGGGGTAGTGTTTTCTAAATGTGGAAATAGAGTTGACCTACCTTTACTGTAAATGTTCGTATAAATCTTGATGACTGAAACCCGTAGGTCACACCATACTAAAAATAGGGTATCTTGAGAAAGTAGCACAACAGAAAGCTATTTGTTTTGGTCATATATTATTTTCTCATCTTTATCACTGTTGTATACGGGGGTAGATCGAGACTCAACAATTAAGGAACATCAATGAATAATGAATACAAGAATGGTACGAGTATACATATAATATAATACAGTATAGATACAGTATAGATACAGTATGTTACAGTGGAGGCTGCTGACCAAATTTTTAGGTGAAGCACAAATTATTATATTATATTATATATTAAATTATATTTTTAAAACATCCCCCACTGTGTGTCAGTGGTCAGTGGACACAGATGAAAACATATTAACATTAGGTGACAGCGCACCTGACCAGATGAAATCATATTAGGTGACAGCGCACCTGACCAGATGAAATCATATTAGGTGACAGCCCACCTGACCAGATCAAAACATATTAAGTGACAGCGCACCTGATCAGATCAAAACATTTTAGGTGACAGCCCACCTGACCAGATCAAAACATATTAAGTGACAGCGCACCTGATCAGATCAAAACATTTTAGGTGACAGCGCACCTGATCAGATCAAAACATTTTAGGTGACAGCGCACCTGACCAGATCAAAACATATTAGGTGAAGGTGACAAGGAAGCCACAGACTCATACCCCCCCGACACTCAACTAACCGCCTCGGACAGTCCTTCATACCAGTGGCCATCAGGCTCCACAACAGTGGGCAGCAACTGCTGCCAGACATCGACCTGGGACTTATAGGAACCCAAGGAGGACAACTTACACTACCTTAGGCATACTGCACCTTATGTGGATACTGTGATACTGTGAATAATGAATAATGTATATTTCAGTTAGTTAGATAGTAAATTATAACACTACCTTATGCATACTGCACCTTATGTGACACTGTGAAAATATATTTCAGTTAGTTAGATAGTAAATTATATTGACCTATTTGTTTACACTGCTTGTGTTGTTTTCACTACCTGTACCCCCCCCCCCTTCCCCCATGCTGCTATGATGCCTGAATTTCCCCAAGGGGATCAATAAAGGAATATCTTATCTTATCTTAAAAGGAAAGATGAAATTCCCTACCTGGGTTCCATCCTATAGAGGCAAATCATTCCTGTGACAAAATGGGATCCAATGTAATAAAACTAAGTCAACCAACAAACTAGATTCCTGTACCGGATCTCCTCTCTGGTAAACAAGAATACCTTGAAGACTCTAACAGGAGCACTCATTCAAGGGTACTACGACTATGCTTGCACCTCATGGTACCAAAGCACCTCAAAGGCACTAAAAACAAGATTACAAACATCACAAAACAAACTGGTCAGACTACTGCTTGACCTTACTCCTAAAACCCACCTCACCCCTGCCCACTTTGACAACCTAGGATGGCTTAGAGTAGACGACAGAGTACAGCAACTTGCAATGGGCCTGGTCTACAAGATACACTACACCACTAAGATACCCATGTGCATGTCGGAATACTTCCCAAAGGTCAGTGAATACCACGACCACAACACCAGAGGGAGTTCCACAAATCATGTTCAACCCAGATAAAATAATTTAAAAAGTAAAAAAAAAAAAAAAAACGTTTTTTTAATAAAAAAAAATAGTCATAACTTAGAAATGAGATTGCATAGGTCTATGAATCGATATCGCAATTCTGTTTTGATTAATTGCCCAGCCCTACAGTGTGTACAGTAAGTTAGCTTGGTGATTATCATTGTGATGTAGGCTAAGCTGGCTAGCTACTGTTAGCATACAAGCTTTTACAAACACTAGCCTACTTACTTTTTCATCCACAACGTTTTTTCTGATCCAGATGCATAAGTCCACTTCTTCATGTTGCTCAGTTGCTGGTTTATACTTCGGTCCTAATGTTGGCGCAAAGTTTAATTTAGCCTGACTTTACTTGTTATAGCTGTACAGCTTACTTCAACTAAACAACAACTAAACTACTTCCTTGCTCTTTCAAACAGTCAAAATGGGTCCATCTGCAGGGTCGGAGGTTAGGTTTAGCTCTGGCCAATCTCAAGTTTCTCAAGTTTCTTTATTAGTTGTCATACAGAAGTACAGAATACTTTTATACAAAATGTCATACTTTGAAATCTGAGAATGTTATTATTGTGATGTGCTAATTTTAAATCTTGTAGCAGTCTTTTTTTGCCAGGGACTGAAGCAGAGAAAACAGCTCTCAAAGATTTCTACGCCAGGATTCTGCTGGGCGTAAACAATACCTCCCAGCCACACCTCTCCCCTGAATAGTATTAACATAATTAAGTGCTGTGACAGCCATGCTGTCATGACAGATCAGATACAAAATCAAACATTTTGTATTGTAGTAGTAATATAACTACTAGTCTGAATAATGTATAATTCAGTTATTGAATTGAATTGAATTGAAAACCTTTATTTATTAAATTAAATTATATTGACCTATTTGTTTACACTGCTTGTGTTGTTTTTACTACCTGTACCCCCCCCCCCTTGCAGTATGATAATAGTATGTAATAGCAGTAGTATGATAATAGTATGTGATAGAAATATTATCATTGCATGACAAATCAGCAGACAGATATCAAATCAATTCAAGAGGTTTATTCGTCACATACATACCAGGGCATACAGTGAAATGCGGGTGGTCATGCCTGCATCGATTGTGCAATAACTGCATCTTCTGGTCGCCTCAGACCTACTCCTATCCGGGAGGGTCATCAAAGAGAAGTCGCCTATTCTCAGTCCTTGCCCCACAATGGTGGAATGAACAGTATGTGGTATATACGGATATATATACAGTATAGATACTTACAGTATGTTGTATATAAGGGGATAGATACAGTATAGATAAAGTATGTTGTATATAAAGGGATATATATATATAGTATAGATACAGTATAGATACATACAGTATGTTATATATAAGGAGCAGTGTTGGGCAAGTTACTTTTAAAAAGTAACTAGTTACAGTTACTAGTTACTTCTTCCAAAAAGTAACTAAATTACTTACTCAGTTACAAATTATAAAAGTAACTAGTTACTTCAGAAAGTAACTATTGCGTTACTTTCAAGTATATTTTTTTACATAAACAACATACACAAATCTGAACTATTTTAATGTTGCTGTGGGACAAAGTGAGACTAGCCTCCAATCAAATGCCATGTATGTAGATATTATAATTACTATGTTTATATAGTGGATCATACAAATACAAACACAATAGATGTTTTGGAACTTTTGATATGTATTGCCCCTCAACAGGCCACAACTGGGCAACATTAAATTATGCTTGTTAAGCACTATACCAAAAATAAATAACAAATATACTGATTGATTGAACATTTTAATTAACAGATTGCAGAATGGGTACAGTACAGTACAGCTCAATACACACAATTGTTAAGGGGATGCAGACCAGAGAAAGGCTTTCGTCTTGTTTACATCAGGGTCCCCCATTTTCAATTCATGACATTTATGACATACACAACATACAAATAATAAGAATCTAATCTAATCATCTAAACAAATCTAATCATGACATTTAAGACATGCATGACATACAGATATATATATATATATATATATATATATATATATATATATATATATATATATATATATATATATATATATATATATATATATATATATATATATCTCTGAGCACCAGACTGTGCTATTAAACCAGGAAGTGCAGCACTATGTCAGCAGAGTAGAGCCTCCACTACTGCAGTGCAACACTATGTCAGCAGAGTAGAGCCTCCACTACTGCAGTGCAACACACAACTAACACCAGAGTGAACAAAAAACGCTCATCGACCCGCGGTCTGTCATTGACTGCTCGCTTGTGTTGTTCGTTGGATTCGTTTTGGATTATTTGGGGTCGCAACAAACTATCAAAACGTACACGGACCGCGGTCTCACGCTGACTGAGTCGCTTGTGTTGTAGCTGTGTGTCAGACTCTGGAGGCACCCGCCCACCTCTACCTTTGATTGGCTTACCATGACATTTTACTCAACCTCTGAGAAGGATAGTATGCCTCTCGGCGCAGAGATCTGTCTGATGAAAAAAACAGCTTCAATCATAGACAGTAACGCGCCGCATTTTTTGGCAGTAACGGTAACAGCGTTATTAAGATTGGAAGAGTAATCCGTTAGATTACTTGTTACTGAAAAAACTAACGCCGTTAGTAACGCCGTTCTTTATAACGCCGTTACTCCCATCACTGATAAGGAGATACTATCTACAGATGCAGCACTGAAAATTCAAACCACTTCTGCTGCTGGTCTGCTGCTCCTCTGCCACTATAGAACTAGCACTCAGGTGTTATATTTCGGGGGATGGTGGCTAGCTCCCAAAGTGAACAAAGGGAGGGTACTTAACTTAAGTGCTCCCTCAAAGAGGGGATCGGGGGCTACTGCCCTCAGACCCCCAAGATAATTTGAATATGGGCAGTCTGACTTGGGGTACTGCCCATATATTAGTGTTGCAATGCATGATAAGTAAACAGTGAAAAAAGCTAAGGAATGGGATGGAGCTGGGGCGTTTGAGACGAATAAAAGTTTAAGATGAAAAAGTCTCCCCAGTGGGAGGCAGTGGAGGTGTGAGATCTGGCCCGGTCCAGAACAATAGGAGTCACACAATCAGTTTGGCCCGTGGAGTGGTGGAGGAGCAGCAGTGGAGAAGCAGAGGTTCGATATACACTATATTATATACAGTATGTTGTATATACGGAGATATATACAGTATAGATACAGTATAGATACAGTATGTTGTATATAAGATGAAAGTCAGAGGTCAAAGTTGAACAAACGTGAACTTTGTCCAAGCAAGCGAGTGATCCAAGCGACGATGTTATGGTTGGTTTCACGTGATTTTGAACGAGAGATGGAACGATGTGCATCTTGCGTGGCATCTTGTGTTATGCAGCCATTGGTCTTGGAAAGGCTTTGGCATCACATCAGAGAGTAGCTGCAGAGAGCGCTTCCACAACAACTCACTGCTGTTGATGACATGCGGTCCCCAGCCGGCTCCTGCAGCCCGTGGCGCCGCTGACTGAATGTTTCCCCAGCAGTGGTTTTCAAAGGAAGCCCCCTGCTGTGTTGACTCTCATGCCTCAGCCACCAGCCCATCCAGAGTGGTGAGTTCATATCTCAACATGTGATGCACTGTAGGACATTTCAACATCGAATATCCAAAGGAGAAGAGCTTGCTGGACACATCTGAATGATTACAGTACGGGGATACATGTGTGTGTATCTGTCTTGTTTATATATACATGTTAACCCCTTAACAGGCGGGCACATTTAGCATACAACGCCTGTCTATTGCATATCATTTACATTCACATTTACATTTAGTCATTTAGCTGACGCTTTTATCCAAAGCGACTTACAAGTTCTGTACGACAAGTCATCAGGAAGAGCACAAATCTTTCAGCTGATTAACAATGATCAAACAGTGCTGAAACTTGGGTGCTGCAGTATTGAGTGCATATAGATAGGACATATAAGTATAGTAGGAGGAATGCATGGTAGTATAGGACAGTAAGAAGATTAGTGTTTTTTTTTACATAATTTCAGATATTGATTGAAAAAGTGTGTGTTTTTTGTCGACAGCTAAAGTGTGGTCGGGATTCAGCTGTCCTAACTGTGGTGGGAAGTTCATTCCACCATTGTTTACATTTACATTTTAGTCATTTAGCTGAACGCTTTTGAACGCTTTTATCCAAACTGACTTACAGGTTCTGTACGACAAGTTCAGGAAGGGTACAACTCTATCAGCTGAGTAACAATGTTCATCAAAGTGTTGCGTGCTACAGTGTAGGTTAGTTTATTAGGACAAGTGCATGACAACAAGTTTAGTTAGGGTTAGATTTAACATTTTTAATTCAAATTAAAAAAATTTAAATTTCAGATAGTGGTTGAAGAAGTGCGTCTTTAGTCGACGGCGAAAGATTGGACGGGTTCCGGCTGCTGTCCTAACTGTAGTGGGTAGTTGGTTCCACCATTGTGGAGCGAGGACCGAGAATAGGCAACTTCTCTTTGATGACCCTCCCGGAGCTTGGATAGGAGTAGGTCTGAGGCGGCCAGAAGGCGTGATTATGAAACCTAGCCGCATTTCTCGGAGACGCTCTCTGATTGGCACTGACTGACGCTCTCTGATTGGCCACTGACGCGTTTGCCCAATCCGTGTCAAGCTGTGTCTTTGCCCATTTCCATGTCAAACAGCCTGCAAACTACCTGGCGTTCTATCGCCACGCTCTAAGACAAACTCTAACCTTAACCAACTTCGAAAGAGTGCCTAAGCTTAACCGTCGAAAGAACTTGCCGTCACGCTCTAAGACAAACTCTAACCTTAACCAACTTCGAAGAGTGCCTAAGCTTAACCAGTGTAGAAACAGGCGTCGGCCAATCAGAGAGCGTCTCCGAGAAATGCGGCTAGGTTTCGTAATCACGCGGCCAGAAGATGCAGAGCGTAGGGGTCTTGAGGGTGTGTAGTTAGAGACCATTGACCGGAGGTAGGGGGAGCGGTTCCGTTTGCCACACGGTATGCTAGGTCGATGAAGCGGATTCGTGCAGCAATGGGGAGCCAGTGGGCCGACTTCGGTAGGTTGGATATCAGACGGACGGCTCCGTATGAATTGAAAATGGGGGACCCTGATGTAAACAAGACGAAAGGCTTTCTCTGGTCTGCATCCCCTTAACAATTGTGTATATTGAGCTGTACTGTATTGTACCCATTCTGCAATCTGTTAATTCAATCAATCAATCTGAATGATCTGAAAAGGCTTGGTGGCAGTGGTCGGCAGACCAGTGAGCAGTGCATTGTAGTAGTCGAGGCGAGACATGACTGTTGGGCAGTGGCGGCCGCCACTGGGGGGCGCTAGGGCGCCGCCCCCCCTTCAGGCCCTGCCTGGTTATATGAGAGTAGAACAAGAAAAGGTATCTTTTAGTTTTTTGTTTTATAGCCCTATAAATAATATAAACATGTTTAAAATGAATAATATTTACTCATTTTAAGTATGTTTGTATTTCCAATGCACAATATAACGTTATTATCGCAATTAAAAAACACTCGTTTTCCAGAGCAGGAAGTGACATCACGTTTTTTTAATTTTTTTAATTTTTTCTTATTTCTCGGCCCGGGCTATACGCGATAGCGCTCTGAGTGCGCGTCACAGTTTGATCGCTGTATCCGTCACAGCCAATCAGTGCATAACGCGCTGTGCGTTGAAATATGACTATTATGTTGGAATCCGGGCGCGATTTGAAGCGGTCTAGCCAGTAGCGTCAAGAATATCTGTAGCCGCATTTCGCGGAGACGCTCTCTGATTGGCCGACGCCAGTATTTTTTTCCGTGACAGAATTTCACAGAGACGATCTCTGATTGGCCGAATCCAATTTCTAATGTTCCAATTCTAGCTTCTAGCTTCCTAGGTTGGTTCCTAGGTTGGTCTAGGTTGTTTGTCTTAGAGCGTGCCGTGACTGCAAGTTCTTTAGACTGTTAAGCTTAGGCACTCTTTCAAAGTTGGTTAAGGTTAGAGTTTGTCTTAGAGCATGGCGATAGAACGCCAGGTAGTTTGCAGTCTGTTCGAGCGGAAATGGACAAAGGAATGTACTTGTTGAGTGTTGTGCTAACGAGCTAACACTTGGCTAACAAGCTATATGGCGGATTATACACGTTTATCAAGCTCTCCTGCCCTGGACGTTTCAACTAAACAGTGAGTCTCTCTCTCTCTCTCTCTCTCTCTCTCTCTCTCTCTCTCTCTCTCTCTCTCTCTCTCTCTCTCTCTCTCTCTCTCTCTCTCTCTCTCTCTCTCTCTCTCTGTGCTTAACGTTAACGTTTGTAAATAGTTTTTTTTAGGAGCAGTACTGTTAGGCTACTGCTGGTCATTCATGAAGCGAGACATTGCTGATTGTTTATTTATTTTATAACACAAGACTATGACTACCAACTGCCTAGCCAGCCGTGTATCAATCTTGGATGCAATAATAACGTTACTTACCACACTGACTATGTCGATGGCTCATTGATTTAACTACTGCAGCTCTCTCGGATTGAAAATACGTGGATTATGGCTTGTTCAATATCGTCTATGTTTGAATGAATGAATGAATGAGAACTTTATTAACAGATTGCAGAATGGGTACAATACAGTACGGCTCAATACACACAATTGTTAAGGGGATGCAGACCAGAGAAAGACGTTTGTCTTGTTTACATCAGGGTCCCAGATTTTCGATTCATATCGATAGTTTAATAGCTAGCCTTGGCTCGTTTAACAATATGCAAAATATGTGTACAGCCCTGTACTCATACTGAAGTTATTCTTGGTATATAATAGGTCTGATTGTGTAACGAATCGATTACGTTGCGCTGTGTGTGAGAGAGAGAAGGAGAGAGGGAGAGATCTGCCTGTGTTTGGAGACGGGCGAGTTTTGTTTCTAACTTTTCTATTTATATTGTGTTTCAAGTTGTGAATTAGAGTCTAGACTATACTTTATTTGACTGGTTGTGTGTTGTTGTAGTAACAGCTGAGCGACTCGTTCATAAGAGCCGATTCATTGCCGTGAGCGTGAGTCGAATCGCTCACGTCTTGCCATGAGTCTTGCGTGGTACAGTACTGTACTGTACATGTTTGCAAAATATTTGGTATAGCGCCCCTAGTGGCGAAGTACCCACCGGCCGCCACTGCTGTTGGGTGGCTTATTTTGTCAGTAAGGGGCGGATCCTTTTGACATTGCTCAGGAGGAATCATTATTTGAATTTATGATGGTATTGTCCTACCTGTATGTATTTATTATAGTATCGTCATGTCCTACAGGCAGGGCTTGACATTAACACCGGCCACCGGCCAAATGCTGGTAGAATTCGGCTGTGGCCGGTGACTTTTTTTCTATGAAAAAAAACATTGTAGTCTACAAAAGGCATCGGCAATAATTAAGTCAATCCAAGTGATACTACATAATACCACAACTCCCACAACAATTAGAAAAAGTGCATTACCGGCCAGATCCTGGTAGTGGTGCTGTCTCGAGAATGGAGTACTCCTTGTTTTCAGACCGGATGTAAATTTTTTTCATTCAGGCCTACTTTTTCTGTTAGCGTGAAGCTTTGCCTTCATCAGATCGCATGGAATACCTTTTGCGACGCCAAATTCAGTATGCAGTAAAATAATATAGCATCAGCCAATGGACATATCGATCTACCAGATGGCGATCAATAACTGGGAAATCCTTTTTGGGATCCAACCGGCCACAGGTACGAACGATTTCACGTAGATTTCATGCTGATCAGGCCTTGTTAGCATAGCCAACCAGCCAATGAATGAATGAAAACTTTATTTAACAGATTGCAGAATGGGTACAATACAGTATGGCTCAATACACACAATTGATAAGGGGATGCAGACCAGAGAAATACGTTTGTCTTGTTTACATCAGGGTCCCCCATTTTCAATTTATAGTGACATTTATGACATACACAACATACATGACATCATAACACATCAGTGTATGATGCTACAATAACGAATGCCGTTATTGGTAATCAATAATCAGAAACGACGTCCCCCGCACCCCCTCCCCCTTTCAGCATTTATGGTGGAACATGATACCGATGATATGCATTTTGATTTTAAACATATTCATCATCACGCTATAAAATGGGAACGTATTGATGAAAACATTATTTAGTGTGGTGATTTTTGGCTGGTGAAAATGCTGAGTGGCTAGTGACTTTGGAAAACCACTAGCCACAGTGGCTAGTGAGCCAAAAAGTTAATGTCAAGCCCTGCCTACAGGTATGTATTTACTATGGTATTGCCATGTCCTACAGGTATGTATTTATGATGGTATTGCCATGTCCTACATGTATGTATTTATGATTCAGATTCAGATTACTTTATTCACCATATTGTATATACAAATGGAACGTGATTCAACATTACAGTGCATGATTTTTTTCACACATAGGAATAAACATTATAATAAATAAATAAATAAGTGCAAAACAGGACAGAACAGTGAGACAACAATAAGACAGTAAAGTGCAGTGGTAGGGGACATGGATACAGTGCAGCAAAAAGTTCAAGTCCAGAAGTCCAGACCTAGCAGCTCGCCATAGAGGTGGGGGGGGGGGAGCAGGGGGACACCTGACTTGTTTACCAGGCGAGCTGCTGAGGGGAAGAAACTCAGTCTGTGGCGGGACTTTAGTGTCTTGGGCAGCCGTAGCCGCCTGCCGTGGGGGAGCATGATGAAGAGGCCGTGACCCGGGTGGGCGGGGTCTGCCATGATCTTCCTCGCCCTCCTCAAGGCCCTGGAGTGTAGGGACTCGAGGGAGGGAAGGGGGCACAGAGGGAACCAGGTGATGATGGAGAGGGTGAGGATGGACTGGATGATGGCGGTGTAAAACTGGACCATCATGGTCCTCGGCAGCCTGAACTTCCTCAGCTGACGTAGGAAGAACGTCCTCTTCCGGGCCTTTTTGTTGACAGCGATGGTGTTCAGCTCCCATTGCAGGTCCCGGGAAAGTGTCATGCCGAGGAAGCGGCAGGACTCCCCAGAGGCCACGGGGTGCCTCCCAGAATGATCGGGGTGGGGGGGGCTGCCTTCCACCTGAAGTCCACTACCATCTCCACTGTTTTCTGGGCATTGAGGTCCAGGTTGTTGCAGCTGCACCAGCTCTGCAGCCTCGCAATCTCCCTCCTGTAGGCGGACTCATCCCCCCTGGATATGAGACCCACCAGGGTGGTATCATCTGCAAACTTCAGGAGTTTGACCGAGGGGTGCAGAGAGACGCAGCTGTTTGTGTACAGGGAGAACAGTAGAACGCAGCCATGTGGGGAGCGAGTGCTGATGGACTTGGGATCGGAGATGTTGATTCCCAACTTCACCCGCTGTGACCTGTTAGTCAGGAAGTCCGTAATCCACCTGCAGGTAGAGTCCGGCACCTGCAGCAGGGACATCTGATGCTCCAGGATGTGCGGGAGGATGGTGTTGAAGGCCGAGCTGAAGTCCACCAACAGAATCCTGGCGTAGGTCCCTGCAGTGTCCAGGTGTTCCAGGACGTAATGCAGAGCCATGTTCACAGCATTGTCCATGGAACGGTTGGCTCTGTATGCAAACTGCAGGGGGTCTAGAAGAGGGTCTGTGGTGGACTTCAGGTGGGCCAGGACAAGGCGCTCAAAGACCTTCATGACCACAGACGTCAGGGCGACCGGTCTGTAGTCATTAATAATAATAATAATAATAATAATAATAATAATAATAATAATAATAATAATAATAATAATAATAATAATAATAATAATAATAATAATAATAATAATAATAATAATAATAATAATAATAATAATAATAATAATAATAATAACTTTATTTGTATAGCACTTTTCATACAGAAGTTGCAGTTCAAAGTGCTTCACAACAGTAAAGAATACAGGCATAAGCGAGCATAAAAAAGAAAGGTAGCAAGGTAAGGTAAATCACAGTGTTTCACATTAGGATCTAGCATCCCAATAGGTTCTCTGTTTACAGTTTCATTCAGTAATACAAATAATTGCGGCACGGTGGTGTAGTGGTTAACACTGTCGCCTCACAGCAAGAAGGTCCAGGGTTCGATTCCCGCTTGGGGACCAGGTTTCCATGATGCCAGTTACCCAGGTGGGGTATCTCCCAGGCCTTTCTGTGTGGAGTTTGCATGTTCTCCCCGTGCTCGCAAGGGTTTCCCCCCCGATAAGATAAACCCAATGGAAAAACATGCACAACAACAAGATCGCTAACGCTGTGGCGTCCTTGACGAAGACGGACAGGAGCACTTGGATTGGTCCCCTGGCGCGGCTCACGTTGACGCCTGTCTGCTCCCGGCTGCCCTTGGGGGGGAAGGGCGACGGGATGGGTTAATCGCAGATACGAATTGCATGCATGCATTGCATGTGTGCCAATTGATGACCTCGGAGCAGGTCCTAAATTATTATTAAATTATTATTATAATAAAAATTGTTTAACCTGTTAAGCTGTAGGAATATTTCGCCTAAAGGTACATGCCTAAGTAAATGGAAGATTGCTCCACTTCTGCAAGGTCAATTTGAATGTTCTTGGTATCTAGGAACATCTAGAGACCTGGGGGTATGTATTTATCTATCTATGGATAGGGAAAATGCTCCTCTTTCCAATGGCAGGGTTGAATCTGGATTTAGTCATTTCCTTGCGGTTTTTACGATAATTAGCATTTTCCGATTAATTCGTATTTCCGATAAATCGTTTAAAACATAGATAAAAATGAAAATATACACTTTGACTACTGTTTTTGATAGGGTTATGGTCTTTACTCTTGGCTACAAAAAAAAATATTTAAAAACATTAACCTCTTAACATCCAAGGCCACATGTGGATGATTCTTTGCCGACCTCTAGTGGCTCGGGTGTGCATTTATTTTAATACAATATAAATTAATGTATCGAATTAAATCCATATTTGTTGCCTGTTGATTGCCCTTTCAGGTGACAAAATCCGTTCAGCGGTTCTCAAGTTACATGCTGATATGTGAGGCGTGCCCCAAAGTATGCAAAAGTACACATTACCACCCCCGACTCCTGGCGCTCTAGCTCCGTCAATCATTTGGCGATCTCGAAAATCTTTGGACAGGGTTGTAGCCAATGAGTGTGGCTTTCCAATGATACCCCATGATATGATAATTGGGGATCTAATACGGTCTCTATTGATCGATTTATGATAAAGAAAAGCAGGGTCCCCCCACCTTAAGGCTTAACATGATTCGGTTTAAAAATAGTCTACAGTAAATATTATAAAATAGAACGGACATACAACAGGATATTTAACATACAACAGAGCAGTGCATCAGTAAGAAGTAAAAAGTGTGATAAAATAGTAACATTTTTAATTACAACAGATCAGTGCTCTTAAAATTACAGTGCATAATATTCCACAATTATTACATTTGATAGTAATAATGGCACACAGTCATAAATTCACCAACATGCGCACTTGTTGATACATGCAGGACTTTGAGACAGACGTATGCATAGAACCGACACATGAAATTGATAGGAATTGTCATTTAAATGCCTGAGCAAGAAATAGGTTTTAAGCTGTGAGTTGGCTTCCCTGTTTTGGGGTAGTTTGTTCATAGTTTTGGGCAGAGGTGGGACCAAGTCATTGTTTTGCAAGTCTCAAGTCAGTCGCAAGTCTTGGTACTCAAGTCCCGAGTCAAGTCCCAAGTCAATACAGGCAAGTCCCAAGTCAAGTCCCAAGTCAAGACTGACAAGTCCCAAGTCGAGTGCCAAGTCCTAACCTTTAAGTTTCGAGTCCTAAACAAGTCATAATACGCGTTTCACCAAAAAACTTCATTGTCAACTTGTTGGCAAAACATAATCTAATTTCTATATGTAATAATATTCAGAATCAGGGTTAGTCTTACAACTAGATACAATTGGGCAAGAGCTGCTTGGGAAAACCAGTTCAGGAGTATATTGAGAAAAAAAGAATAAGGATCACCATATCTATTTTAAAGGTAGGATAACAATAACCAACATATTGTCTTCCCACTTGGACCAACATTTATTTAACGTCTGCCTGCCCTGTATATACAGTCTAATGAGTCTATGGCACATGATCCATAATAGCAGACCTCGGTTCAACTAACTAGTCTACCTTAACCCTTTATCAATTTTGGGGTATACAAAATCTGTACTGAAATGACAAGGCATCTCTGCATTTCATATATTAGGTAGTTTATTAGAATTAGGTAGGGCCTAATTCGTGTGCGAGTTCTCACTCTCTCTTGGATAAAATAACAAACTCAGCAAGGCCAACGGCTTCTCTGTTACAGTGGGTGACAATATTGTCACAAGGAAAGATGAAATTACCTACCTGGGTTCCATCCTGTGACAAAATGGCAACCAATGTAATAAAAAAAAGTCAACCAACAAACAAGATTCTTGTACCGGATCTCCTCACTGGTAAACAAGAATACCTTGAAGACTAACAGGAGCACTCATTCAAGGGTACTACGACTATGCTTGTACCTCATGGTACCAAAGCACCTCAAAGGCGCTAAAAACAAGATTACAAACATCACAATACTAACTGGTCCGACTACTGCTTGACCTTACTCCTAGAACCCACCTCACCCCTGCCCAATTTGACAACCTAGGATGGCTTAGAGTAGACGACAGAGTACAGCAACTTGCAATGGGCCTGGTCTACAAGATACACTACTACACCACTAAGATACCCATGTAAATGTCGAAATACTTCCCAAAGGTCAGTGAATTCCAGGACCACAACACCATGTTCAACCCAGATTCGGCTAAAACAAGGGACTAAACACGTTTTTCGCAATTATGCCACAACAATGTGGAACGCCCTACCCACAGCCGTAAAATAATGTAAATCCCTACCCTCCTTCAAAACCGCTCTCAAATAGCACCTACGGGTGGCTGCAATTAAAAACTGGCCCCTGTAAATGTCCAACCCCCCCCCCCCACCCAACCCCCTCCAATGTACAGTTTCTTCCCGTTCGAATGTAATATATATTTCTGTTTCTTATGATCTATGTCTCTTATACAGTACTGTATACTTGTATGTCATAAATGTCTTGATAAAACAGTACTGTATAGCTGTATGTCATAAGTGTCATGATGACTTGAAAATGTGGGACCCTGATGTAAACAAGACGAAAGTCTTTCTCTGGTCTGCATCCCCTTAACAATTGTATGTATTGAGCTGTACTGTATTTTTCCCATTCTGCAATCTGTTAATAAAGTTTTCATTAATTAGTTCATTCACTTACCGATCTTTGTGTCGAACAAAGTTGGGCGTTGTTAACTTGTTGCATCTCCGTCTGTGATCCTCGAACCGCACGTTTTGCATACTGCGGTTAGTTTTTTGTTTATCACCGCATAGTTTTTATAACCAAACGCAACAATCCTGGGTAGCATTTTACATTTCCAACTGGATGCGCCGTTCTGAATGAGTGAACTCAGCTGTGTTTTACTTCCTGACTGTGGATCGCTCTTGCTATCGCGCAATGTGATTGGTCGGATTGTTTCAAAACAAAGTGGATCTGGGAAATTAAGTGTGGATTCGCGCAAAATGAATGAATATATATATACATTTAATAATGTTAATTTTTTATCGTTGGGCATGGGGGGAGGTATCAAGTCTTTTCAAGTCAAAAGGCTCAAATCCAAGTGAAGTCACAAGTCATTGGTTTTAAAGTCCAAGTCCAAGTCAAAGTCTTTTTTGTTTTGGTCAAGTCGAGTCTAAAGTCATCAAATTCGTGACTCGAGTCTGACTCGAGTCCAAGTCATGTGACTCGAGTCCACACCTCTGGTTTTGGGGCATAGTTTATAAAGGCTGCATTACAGATGCTCTTTTGACTGTTTCTGGGAGCCTCTAGTAGTCCAGCAGCTGATGACCACAGTGTTCTTGCTGGCCGTGTTGGAAACTTTTCTGAGGAAGGGGGAGTGTGACCATGTCCGGCGTCATATAGCAGGACGCGGGGGCGTGGCCTGGTCACTTGCATGAGAGTGCAATTGTTTTGTTCATGAGTACAGTAGGTACTGGAGATAAGAGATATCTCATTATGGCGAAGAGCGAGATGCTCAGCCAGTATTCATATAACTAGGTTATAGGATAACCTTTCGTTTCAGTGCTATGTGACCTTGGCCTTCTTGGGGACGGGGATGATGGTCGAGGCCTTAAAACACGCTGGGACCCGACACAGCTCCAGTGAGGTGTTAAAAATGTTAGTGAACACTGGGGACAGCTGGTCGGCGCAGTGCTTCAAGGTGGCATGTGAAATAGAGTCAGGACCGGCTGCCTTCCGGGGGTTTTGACTCTTGAACAGGCGGTTCACCTCTTTCTGTGACAGAGAGGGGGAGGGGTCGTGGTAAGGGAGACAGGGTTACCACTGGGGGCCGGGGGGCGTGAATACTTTACCCAAGGCAGTTGTCCTTCCGCGTTCGGTTTGCGCACCCTGATTGGCCTCTCAGCGCCCAATCGCGTTAGCCCTACTATCGCCGCACTAGATGGATCGAGCTGCGGAGGATTCACTGAGACTTAAGTCGGCCCGTCTGACCTGGTAGTCTGATAACCTTGGTCGTGGGGGTCTACCTGGGTTGCTTGGTAGGTTTCAATGCAACTCCTGGTTCTCCCTGGCCACAGGTAAACACATGTTTCGCGAATCCTCCCCCAAACTCCGTATACTACCTCCTATTCCTGTACAGAGTCGTGTTGAGCGCTCTCGCCCTAGCCGAAGGCAGTGCAGTATCATGGAAAGGTTCCCCACGTTAATATCTGAGATGAAAACACTACGTTATTTATATTGATGTGATGCCGATTGATATGAATAGCGTGTTACGTTAATATCTGAGATGAAAACACTACGTTATTTATATTGATGTGATGCCGATTGATATGAAGAGATGAAAACACTACGTTATTTATATTGATGTGATGCCGATTGATATGAATAGCGTGTTACAATACGTTATGTATATTGATGTGATGTCGATTGATATGAAAACAATATGAGGAAATGGGCGAGGACTTGCGTTGTGGAACTGAAAACTAGGCGCAACGCGATTGGGCGCTGAGAGGCCAATCAGGGCGTGCAAACCGAACGCGGAAGGACAACTCCCTTGGGTAAAGTATTCACGCGGCCGGGGGGGGGGGGGGGGGGGGGTGATTGTGGTCTGGGGGTGTGAGGAAAGGGGGCCGGGGGTTCCTTGTCAATCCTGCAGTAGAACTCATTTAGCTCATTAGCAAGGAGAAGGTTGTCAGACGTCCGTGGGGATTTTGGCTTGTAGTTAGTGATGGTTTTGAGGCCTTTCCAGACTGAGGAGGAGTTCCCCTCGGAGAACTGCAGCTGCAGTTTTCCCGAGAAGCGCTGTTTCGCCTCCTTCACTGCTCTCTCAAATCTGTACTTGGCCTCCTTAAAACTAGCCTTGTCCCCACTCCGTCTGGTCTTCTCCTTCCCAACCCTCAGCTGTCGCAGCTGTGCTGTAAACCAGGGCTTGTCGTTGTTGTAGACTTTCCTGGAGCGGGAGGGGACACACGCCTCCTCACAGAAGCTGACAAATTACGTCACAGTCTCTGTGTACTCGTCCAGGTTGTTGCGGGCCTCTGGTCTCGCCCACTCCAGGAAGCCCTGGTCGCAGCCCGCATGCTCCAGCCAAGCGCTGAGTTTCTCCCGTGCGTCACCGGACCACACTTTGAAGCGTCTTACTACAGGTTTACAGATTTTAAATGTCTGCCTGTAGCAAGGGATCAAATGGATTACATCATGATCGCTGTTGCCCAGCGCAGCACGGGAGACAGAATGGTAGGCTTGATGAATTGTACAGTAGCAGTGGTCTAACGTGTTCGCTCCCCGGGTTGGACATGTGACTTGTTGCCGGTACCTCGGGAGAGCCCGGCTAAGATTAGCCTGGTTAAAGTCACCGAGGGCGATCACCAGACTATCAGGTTGTTTCAGTTCAGCTCTTAGAGTCTGCTCAGCCAGTGCGTCTTGTGCAGCGTTAGTGGAACTGCATTGGGTGGAATATACACACACGCGAGGATATGCCACCTTCTGTTTCCTCTCTGCTGTCCATGTTTTCATCCTGAAAGAGCCTCCATGTGGCAGAGCCCCCCCCCCCCCCCCCCCCCCACACACACACACACACGCGCACACACACACACATACATGGATGTATACACACGCACATGAAGACATGTTTGTATGCATGAATGCAGACATGCACATAGACACACAGGAGAATCAAAGGCGCACACACACACACACACACACACACACACACACACACACACACACACACACACACACACACACTCACACTCACACTCACACACACACACACACACACACACACACACACACACACACACACACACACACACACACACACACTTCTCAATGGCTCGGAAAAGAAACACATAGACGTCGGAACAGCGGCTATACACACGCTACTAACAGCGAGCCCTGTACGGAAAAACTTACCCCCGACTGGCAGATTGGACCGTAGAACCATGATCATCCTGGTTCTGCTACTTTCGGGAGACATTCATTTAAACCCAGGCCCGGTTTTGACCAGAACTCAGGCTAGAAGACTTGGTCTGGCAACGCAAGAAGCGATGGAGGTTCCCATCACGACCAACAGCATCTACAACGCAACCTGTGGCTACATCCACAGCGCGGGCGGCGAAGCTCCCCCAATGACGCCGCAGCAGACGAGCACACGTGAGGCAGAGACGAGAGGAGGTGAACCGAGGGTCGAAACCATGACGACCAACTCGACGCGGGATTTAAACATCTCGACGCCCGATAGCCGGCTAGCTAGCAGAGCTAACAACGCAAACAACCAGGAACGAGTCCTTTGTTGTTCCAGCACGGCGCGGGACCCTCCCCCCCCCCTCCCCCCTTCTTTGTTGTTCCAGCACGGTGCGGGACCCCCCCCCCCCCCTCCCCCCTTCCCACCCACAACAACAAAGCCCCCCAGCCCCACACAGAGGAACAGATCACAAACGAACAATACTTCGAACCTGCCAACATCAATGAAATAACCAACGCCAATGGACTGAACATTTTTCACATTAACATTAACAGCTTAAAAAACAAATTGGATGAAATCAAACAATTATTCATAAATGGTAAGGCAAACATACTGTGCTTCTCAGAAACTAAGCTTGACGATTCTGTAAAAGATCCAGAGATAGAGATTGAGAACTACTCAATAATCAGGAATGATAGAAACAAACATGGAGGTGGTGTCTGTGTGTACATACACAAGGACACCAAATTCATCAACAGAAATGACCTGAATCATAAATCAATTGAAACTGTATGGGTGGAAATCCTATTCGAAAGGGCGAAATCCCTACTGGTTGGCACAGTCTACAGGCCGCCAGATCATAGTGACTTTTATGATACACTGGATGGGTGTTTGGCTGGAGTTGAGGATGTAGACAAAATTCTTATTGGAGACTGGAACACGGATATGCAACGAAAAGATGCACCCGTCTTCAAGTCATTCAGTAGGTTTTGTGATCTGCACGGCCTCAGCCAGCTAATCACCCAACCCACACGTGTATGTGAATCAACTCAGACTACCATTGACCTCATTCTGACCTCCGACAAGTCCAAGATCTCCAATAAAGGGGTTATAGCATGCGGGTTAAGTGATCATTATATGATATTCTGTACCCGAAAAAAACTAAAACAAAAGGCTGGCTGCCACAAAACAGTCACATCTAGAGACCTCAAAACCTACTCTAGCGAGGCCTTCAACCTTGAACTGGAGAGTCTGGACTGGTCAGATGAACTCAATGGTACACTGGTTGAAGAAACATGGCTTGGTTTCAAAACCAAATTCTCAACAATACTAAACGACATGGCCCCCCTAAGAACCACCAGGGTAAAAAATCGCGCTGAGCCGTGGATGCACTCCGAACTACTGGCCGCTATGAAAACCAGAGACAAAAAATGCTCTGAGTTTCGTAAAAGTCAGTCAAAGCTTACTAAAAGCACGAGCAGTGAACTCCAAGCCCACGTGACTGAACTCAAACTAGAAAGAAACAGACTAAGAAACGACGTAAACTCCATGATCAAAACTGCAAAAAAGAATTTCATCAATGACAAAACTGAGGAAAACAAAAACAAACCACGTGAACTTTGGAAATTACTCAATAATCAACTAGGATGCAGTAAAAAACTTAAAACCAGATTCTCAAACATAAACATAAAAACGGACAACACGCTCATCACAGACAAGCTGGATGTAGTCAATTACTTAAACATTTTCTTCACAAACATAGCCACAACACTGGTAAACAAACTACCCTCCCACTCAGGGCTTTATGGGGTAGAACACATAGTAGCTTACTACAAAAACCTAGGGGTCCGCAAGGACGACTTCAAGCTGGAAATGGTAACAACAGATGAGGTACTCAATAAACTGAGCTCCCTCCAACCTAACAAGGCCACTGGCCATGACAACATCCCCTCCAAATTCCTCAGAGACTCAGCAGCCGCCATCACCCCAATCATCACACACATAATAAACCTCTCCATAAAACAGGGACACGTCCCCAAGGACTTCAAAATTGCGAGGGTGACCCCTCTGCACAAAAAGGGCAGCAAATTAGACCCAGGCAACTACCGACCCTGTTTCTATTCTCACCTCCATCTCGAAAGTCATGGAAAAAATTGTCTACGAACAGGTCGAAAAGTACCTAGCGGAAAAAAATCTAATCTACGAATTCCAATCTGGCTTCAGAACATCCCACTCCACTGACACATGCCTTCTCTATTTGAATGACCACATCAAACAAGAGGTGGACGCAGGCAAATACTGCGGCATGGTCATGCTGGACCTACAAAAGGCCTTTGACACGGTCAATCACTCCATTCTGATTGACAAGCTAAAAGCAATTGGTTTTGATAGTCTATCAGTGAGCTGGATGCAATCCTACCTTGAGGGGAGGGAACAGATGGTGGAGGTAAACGGTACCCTATCCCCCCCCCCTCACAGTGAGCTGTGGTGTTCCACAAGAAAGCATACTAGGACCGCTACTGTTCCTAATTTATGCAAATGACATGTCGTCAGCTTGTGACTGCAACTTGTTCCTGTTTGCGGACGACTCAGCCCTGCTGGTCTCTGACAAGAACAAGTTACAGGTTGAAAAAACCCTCAGCTCGGAACTAGGCATAATCTGCATATGGCTCGCTGATAACAAACTATCATTACACATGGGCAAAACAGAGTCCATTCTCTTCGGTTCAAATAACAAACTCAGCAAGACCGACGGCTTCTCAGTTACAGTGGGTGACAATATTGTCACAAGGAAAGATGAAATTACCTACCTGGGTTCCATCCTAGAGGCTAATCTCTCCTGTGACAAAATGGCATCCAATGTAATAAAAAAAGTCAACCAACGAACTCGATTCTTGTACCGGATCTCCTCTCTGGTAAACAAGAATACCCTGAAGACTCTGGCAGGAGCACTCATTCAGGGGTACTACGACTATGCTTGCACCTCATGGTACCAAAGCACCTCAAAGGCGCTGTGAGGAGGCGGCCAAGCGAAGGAAAAATGCAGTCCGAGTCAGGTTGCCATCACCCAGTGGTTGGTTTTTTATTCGATTTGTGCTTTTGCTCCCCAGTGGGAAAAAACGGGAAAAAACATATTTTAACATAAATACAAAAATAATACAAAATTATTAAACTTTCTTTTAACAAATATAAACAACTAGGCCCTTGGCTAAGGGACCTAGGTCTTAGTACGGCTGTGTCTCGCTTCCCAGCCTGTCACTACTTCTCCCCGAGAGGAGCCTCCATCCCTGGCTTTATGCTGGAAGCTCCTCCTACAGGGACAAACCAAAAACAAACAATCAATTAATCAATACAGACATCAATTTACACATCCAATAACTCTGGACAACATGGATACATTACTCCATCATGTTCTATCATCACCAAACACTAAACAGTGTTTAGGGCGCTTCATAAACCTATTTCCCTCTCGTTATGAAAATCCCCCCCCCTGTACTCTACCACACTTGGTTCCTTCCGAATCTCCCCTCCAGAAAAGGCCCTGGCCTCTCCCAGTTCTGGTTGGGCAGCCAGAGATCCTACAAGGAACCAAGTGGGAGCACAGACAAACGGTATTTATCAACAAATGCATGTACTTTAATTCTACATAACATGTTATGCTTTAAACCAATGTGTCTGTATTACAAAACAACATAACAAAACAAACTAGGCCGAAGGCCTAAACTAAATGTTTGGCCGCATGACCACATGTGGGAACAGGTCAAACCACTTAAGGCCCATGTGCATCCCTACTTACAGGGCATGGGATAGCCCCATGACATTACCCCCCCCTTCTGGAGTAGACACTTGTGGCGTTCTGGAGAGGTAGTCTGCTGTACAGTTCTCCTTCCCTTTCCTATACAGTACCTCGAAGTCGAAAGGTTGCATGGCAAGGAACCATCTCGTGATTCTGGAGTTGGTGTCCCTCATGCTCCCCAGCCAAGACAGTGCCCGATGGTCAGTCTCCAGGCTGAATCTCCTGCCCAACAGGTAGTATCGGAGAGAGTCCAGTGCCCACTTGATGGCAAGGCACTCCTTTTCCACGATGGAATACCTGACTTCGTGAGAGTTGAGCTTCCTGCTGATGTAAGCAATGGGCTGGAGATTACCCGGTTTCCCTTGCAACAAGGCGGCTCCAATACCCAGATCCGATGCATCCGTTTGGACTGTGAATGGCTGCTCAAAGTCAGGACTCTTAAGCAGGGGCTCACCGCACAACGAGGTCTTCAAACCCTGGAAGGCCTCCTCACACCCGTCCGTCCACCGCACTTTGTTGGGCTCATTCTTCCTCGTGAGGTTCGTGAGAGGCACAGCAACAGTTGAGAAGTCAGGTATAAACCGCCTGTACCAGCCAACCAAACCCAGGAAGGACTTGACCTGAGTCTTGGTCGTGGGCCTCTGAGCGGACTTGATAGCATCAACCTTCCCCACCTGCGGTCGGATCAGTCCCTTCCCCAACACAAAACCCAGGTACCTGGTCTCCTGCTTGGCCAGTGAGCACTTGTCAGGGCGGATGGTGAGGCCTGCTTTCCTGATCCTCTGCAAGACCTCCTCGAGATGACACAGGTGCTCCTCCCAGCTGTTGCTGTAGATCACTATATCATCCAGGTAAGCAGCGGCAAAGGCCTCTGTGCCCGACAGGACCTTGTCCATCATTCTCTGGAATGTCGCCGGCGCTCCATGAAGGCCGAAAGGAAGGACCGTGAACTGGAAATGACCAAAGGGGGTTCGGAAAGCCGTGATCTCTCTGCTCCCTGCTGTAAGGGGAACCTGCCAGTACCCTTTGCAGAGATCAAGAGTGCTAATGAAGCTGGCGCCTCCTAGCCTCTCCACCAGATCATCGATCCTGGGCATGGGGTACAAATCAAATTTACTCACCCCATTGATCTTCCGAAAGTCCAAACAAAACCTCAGGGTGCCATCCTTCTTTGGGACCAAGATGACTGGGCTGCTCCACTCACTGGAGGAGGGCTCAATCACCCCCAGTTCCCTCATCATTTCCAACTCCTTCCTCAGCACCGGTAACAGACGTTCTGGCACCCTATAGACTGGCTGACGAAGGGGCTTAGTCTCCTTCAAAGTGATGTGGTGGTGCACCATGTCCGTGCGCCCCGGAGTCTCCATGAAGAGATGGAGGGGCAAGATCCGAAGGAGCTCTTCTCTCCTTCCTGCTGAAAGGTGGTCCATGTCCAGCTTCTTCCCCTCCTCCCGACCGGGTAGGTACTGCTCCATGGGTTCCTCCTCTTCCTCCACTGCCTGGATGAAGAGTGAGTGCGGTACAGGTGTCACAGAGACTGGGCGGGGGTGCCATTTCTTGAGCATGTTTATATGGAAAATCTGAAGTGGCTGCCTCCTCTCTGGCATGTGGATCTTATACGTTACCGGCCCCATCTTCTGCTTGACCCGGTATGGGCCCTGCCACCTAGCCAACAGTTTGTGCTCTGACGTTGGCAAAAGCAACAAGACTTCCTCCCCAGGTTCCAAGCTCCGCTGTCTTGCCGACCGGTCATACCACTCCTTCTGCTTGGCTTGGGACTTCAGAAGGTTTTCACGTGCCATTGTGGTGGTCCTCATGAGCGTCTCTCGCATTTTCAGGACAAAAGAGATGACGTTCATGTTCTGTGGTTTGTCCAACTCCTCCCAGGTTTCTCGCAGCACATCCAATGGACCTCTGACCTGGTGGGCATAAAGCAGCTCGAAAGGTGAAAACCCAGTTGAGGCCTGGGGAACCTCACGGTAGGCAAACAACAGAAACGGCAGCCATTTATCCCAGTCCTTCCCTGACTCAGAAACAAACTTTTTCAGCATACGTTTCAGGGTCTGATTGAAACGCTCAACAAGGCCATCAGTCTGAGGGTGGTAGGGAGTGGTCCTTACTCTCTTGATACCTAACAGCTGATAGACCTGTTTGAGTGTGCGACTCATGAAATTGGTCCCTTGGTCCGTAAGTACCTCCCTCGCGATCCCTACCCTAGAAAAAAACTGCAGCATAGCTGTAGCTACTTGCTTGGCTGTCACTTCTCTCAATGGAAAGGCCTCTGGATATCTGGTGGCATAGTCACAAATGACAAGGATAAACCGGTTGCCTGCTTGGCTTCTCTCTAATGGACCAACAATATCCACCCCTATCCGCTCAAAAGGGGTGCCTATCACAGGGAGTGGCATAAGGGGTACAGGGGCTGTAGCTTTCCCTGCTGTAAGCTGGTACTCTGGACATGTCTTGCAGTAATATTTGACCTGGCTATACATCCCTGGCAAGAAAAACCTTTTTGAAATCCTCTGGAAGGTTTTCTCAAAAGCTAGGTGACCCGCCCAAGGAATAGTATGGCCTAGCCTCAGCACTTCCTCCCTGCATGCCTTTGGCAGTATGAGCTGCCTGTCATATTCACTCTGTTTATAAAGCAACCCATTGTCGAGCAGAAACCGCTTGCTAAGGGGACTAGAACTGGATTCCTTCTCTGCCTCTTTGAAACAGTCTATTAGAGTGGGGTCCCCTCTCTGTTGTCTGGCAAGATCCCCAGAAAAAACCTCCTTTACCGACAGCCCTGGAAACTCCATATCCTGATCTGGCTGGTCAGCTGACTGCAACACAATTCCTCTGACTTGCTCCCTGCGTTTCTCACATCTCTCCTCTTGTGTGACTCCTGGCACTCCACCTACCTCTACCCCAAAAAATGGCATCAGCTGCACTGTGTCCGCATTGGTAGCTGGTGAATCGGAGTCTGGCCTGATAGTGGTGGGTATTTCTGTGTCAGTTGTGTCTGGCTGAATCAGTGGTTGTGTCACAGAGGACTGGTGTATTAGTGTGCTCTCTCGCCTTGGACCTAGTAACTACCCCACATAATCTCCCTTTACTCTCATGAATGAGGTCTAGCAAAATAGGCAGATCTGTCCCCAGCAAAATAGGGTAGGGCAGTTCGGGGGCCACTCCAACCTTCACCAGATATGCCTGGTTGTTTACCTCAACATATACCTCCGCTATGGGGACTTCTGATTCATGCCCATGGACACAGACAATTTTAACTCTTTCCTCACTCCACAACTCCCTGGGGACATACTTGGCCTGTACCAGAGACTGTGTGCAACCTGTGTCTAATAAGGCTGACAGGGGCCTGCCATTCAACATGAGACAGACATGACTGGTGACTCAGAACTGTCCTTAGGGGAGGCGCCTAGAGCTGGCCTAGGTACATAGCAGAGACTTGCTATCTCTGGCTTTCTAACGGGACAAACTGGACTGATATGGCCTGCCTCACCACAGTTGTAACATACAACCTCTGACCTATTCCTGGCATATCCTCTTACAAATGGCTTTGGCCTAGTCTGGCTCGAACTGGGCTGGTTGAAACCGGGCTGCCTAGGAGAGTAACTACCTGAACCACCCATCCCAACACCCTCAGACTTACCTCTGGCCTGGTGTAGTGCGCCAGCGTAGCGGTGGCCCCTTGGACCTCCATGTGCCGTCCCTCCCTCTCTACAGTCTCTCTCTCTTTTCCTCCCTCCCTCTCTACAGTCTCTCTCTCTTTTCTTCCCTCCCTCTCTACAGTCTCTCTCTCTTTTC
>NC_140165.1:271171620-271309120 GCF_963971535.1 Notolepis coatsorum
AGTTATCATCCAGGACAGTTATCATCCACCAGGACAGTTATCATCCAGGACAGTTATCATCCACCAGGACAGCCAGGACAGTTATCATCCACCAGGACAGTTATCATCCACCAGGACAGTTATCATCCAGGACAGTTATCATCCAGGACAGTTATCATCCAGGACAGTTATCATCACCAGGACAGTTATCATCCACCAGGACAGTTATCATCCAGGACAGTTATCATCCAGGACAGTTATCATCCAGGACAGTTATCATCCACCAGGACAGTTATCAGACAGTTATCATCCCAGGACAGTTATCATCAGTTATCATCACCAGGACAGTTATCATCCACCAGGACAGTTATCATCCAGGACAGTTATCATCCCAGGACAGTTATCATCCACAGGACAGTTATCATCCGGACAGTTATCTCCAGGACAGTTATCATCCCAGGACATTTATCATCCACCAGGACAGTTATCATCCACCAGGACAGTTATCATCCAGGACAGTTATCATCCACCAGACAGTTATCATCCAGGACAGTTATCATCCAGGACAGTTATCATCCAGGACAGTTATCATCCCAGGACAGTTATCATCCACCAGGACAGTTATCATCCAGGACAGTTATCATCCAGGACAGTTATCATCCACCAGGACAGTTATCATCCACAGGACAGTTATCATCCAGGACAGTTATCATCCAGGACAGTTATCATCCAGGACAGTTATCATCCACCAGGACAGTTATCATCCAGGACAGTTATCATCCAGGACAGTTATCATCCAGGACAGTTATCATCCCAGGACAGTTATCATCCACCAGGACAGTTATCATCCCAGGACAGTTATCATCCAGGACAGTTATCATCCACCAGGACAGTTATCATCCCCCAGGACAGTTATCATCCAGGACAGTTATCATCCAGGACAGTTATCATCCACCAGGACAGTTATCATCCACCAGGACAGTTATCATCCAACAGTTATCATCCAGGACAGTTATCATCAGGTTATCATCCAGACAGTTATCATCCAGGACAGTTATCATCCCAGGACAGTTATCATCCACCAGGACAGTTATCATCCCAGGACAGTTATCATCCAGGACAGTTATCATCCACCAGGACAGTTATCATCCAGGACAGTTATCATCCACCAGGACAGTTATCATCCACCAGGACAGTTATCATCCAGGACAGTTATCATCCACCAGGACAGTTATCATCCACCAGGACAGTTATCATCCAGGACAGTTATCATCCACCAGGACAGTTATCATCCACCAGGACAGTTATCATCCACCAGGACAGTTATCATCCACCAGGACAGTTATCATCCAGGACAGTTATCATCCACCAGGACAGTTATCATCCACCAGGACAGTTATCATCCACCAGGACAGTTATCATCCACCAGGACAGTTATCATCCAGGACAGTTATCATCCACCAGGACAGTTATCATCCACCAGGACAGTTATCATCCACCAGGACAGTTATCATCCAGGACAGTTATCATCCACCAGGACAGTTATCATCCACCAGGACAGTTATCATCCAGGACAGTTATCATCCAGGACAGTTATCATCCACCAGGACAGTTATCATCCACCAGGACAGTTATCATCCCCAGGACAGTTATCATCCCAGGACAGTTATCATCCAGGACAGTTATCATCCACCAGGACAGTTATCATCCACCAGGACAGTTATCATCCAGGACAGTTATCATCCAGGACAGTTATCATCCACCAGGACAGTTATCAATCCAGGACAGTTATCATCCAGGACAGTTATCATCCACCAGGACAGTTATCATCCACCAGGACAGTTATCATCCAGGACAGTTATCATCCCAGGACAGTTATCATCCCAGGACAGTTATCATCCACCAGGACAGTTATCATCCAGGACAGTTATCATCCACCAGGACAGTTATCATCCAGGACAGTTATCATCCACCAGGACAGTTATCATCCACCAGGACAGTTATCATCCACCAGGACAGTTATCATCCAGGACAGTTATCATCCAGGACAGTTATCATCCAGGACAGTTATCATCCACCAGGACAGTTATCATCCACCAGGACAGTTATCATCCAGGACAGTTATCATCCAGGACAGTTATCATCCAGGACAGTTATCATCCACCAGGACAGTTATCATCCACCAGGACAGTTATCATCCAGGACAGTTATCATCCAGGACAGTTATCATCCACCAGGACAGTTATCATCCACCAGGACAGTTATCATCCAGGACAGTTATCATCCAGGACAGTTATCATCCACCAGGACAGTTATCATCCACCAGGACAGTTATCATCCACCAGGACAGTTATCATCCAGGACAGTTATCATCCACCAGGACAGTTATCATCCAGGACAGTTATCATCCACCAGGACAGTTATCATCCACCAGGACAGTTATCATCCAGGACAGTTATCATCCACCAGGACAGTTATCATCCACCAGGACAGTTATCATCCAGGACAGTTATCATCCACCAGGACAGTTATCATCCACCAGGACAGTTATCATCCACCAGGACAGTTATCCACCAGGACAGTTATCATCCAGGACAGTTATCATCCACCAGGACAGTTATCATCCACCAGGACAGTTATCATCCACCAGGACAGTTATCATCCAGGACAGTTATCATCCACCAGGACAGTTATCATCCACCAGGACAGTTATCATCCACCAGGACAGTTATCATCCAGGACAGTTATCATCCACCAGGACAGTTATCATCCACCAGGACAGTTATCATCCAGGACAGTTATCATCCAGGACAGTTATCATCCACCAGGACAGTTATCATCCACCAGGACAGTTATCATCCACCAGGACATCCACCAGGACAGTTATCATCCAGGACAGTTATCATCCACCAGGACAGTTATCATCCACCAGGACAGTTATCATCCAGGACAGTTATCATCCAGGACAGTTATCATCCACCAGGACAGTTATCATCCAGGACAGTTATCATCCAGGACAGTTATCATCCACCAGGACAGTTATCATCCACCAGGACAGTTATCATCCAGGACAGTTATCATCCACCAGGACAGTTATCATCCAGGACAGTTATCATCCACCAGGACAGTTATCATCCAGGACAGTTATCATCCACCAGGACAGTTATCATCCAGGACAGTTATCATCCACCAGGACAGTTATCATCCACCAGGACAGTTATCATCCACCAGGACAGTTATCATCCAGGACAGTTATCATCCCAGGACAGTTATCGGACCATCCAGGACAGTTATCATCCACCAGGACAGTTATCGGAATCATCCACCAGGACAGTTATCATCCAGGACAGTTATCATCCAGGACAGTTATCATCCAGGACAGTTATCATCCACCAGGACAGTTATCATCCACCAGGACAGTTATCATCCAGGACAGTTATCATCCAGGACAGTTATCATCCAGGACAGTTATCATCCACCAGGACAGTTATCATCCACCAGGACAGTTATCATCCAGGACAGTTATCATCCAGGACAGTTATCATCCAGGACAGTTATCATCCACCAGCATCCAGGACAGTTATCATCCAGGACAGTTATCATCCACCAGGACAGTTATCATCCACCAGGACAGTTATCATCCAGGACAGTTATTATCCAGGACAGTTATCATCCACCAGGACAGTTATCATCCAGGACAGTTATCATCCAGGACAGTTATCATCCACCAGGACAGTTATCATCCAGGACAGTTATCATCCAGGACAGTTATCATCCAGGACAGTTATCATCCAGGACAGTTATCATCCACCAGGACAGTTATCATCCAGGACAGTTATCATCCAGGACAGTTATCATCCACCAGGACAGTTATCATCCACCAGGACAGTTATCATCCAGGACAGTTATCATCCAGGACAGTTATCATCCAGGACAGTTATCATCCACCAGGACAGTTATCATCCACCAGGACAGTTATCATCCACCAGGACAGTTATCATCCAGGACAGTTATCATCCAGGACAGTTATCATCATCCAGACAGTTATCATCCACCAGGACAGTTATCATCCAGGACAGTTATCATCCAGGACAGTTATCATCCACCAGGACAGTTATCATCCACCAGGACAGTTATCATCCAGGACAGTTATCATCCAGGACAGTTATCATCCAGGACAGTTATCATCCACCAGGACAGTTATCATCCACCAGGACAGTTATCATCCAGGACAGTTATCATCCAGGACAGTTATCATCATCCAGGACAGTTATCATCCACCAGGACAGTTATCATCCAGGACAGTTATCATCCAGGACAGTTATCATCCCAGGACAGTTATCATCCACCAGGACAGTTATCATCCAGGACAGTTATCATCCAGGACAGTTATCATCCAGGACAGTTATCATCCACCAGGACAGTTATCATCACCAGGACAGTTATCATCCCCAGGACAGTTATCATCCAGGACAGTTATCATCCAGGACAGTTATCATCCACCAGGACAGTTATCATCCACCAGGACAGTTATCATCCAGGACAGTTATCATCCAGGACAGTTATCATCCAGGACAGTTATCATCCACCAGGACAGTTATCATCCACCAGGACAGTTATCATCCACCAGGACAGTTATCATCCAGGACAGTTATCATCCAGGACAGTTATCATCACCAGGACAGTTATCATCCACCAGGACAGTTATCATCCAGGACAGTTATCATCCAGGACAGTTATCATCCACCAGGACAGTTATCATCCACCAGGACAGTTATCATCCAGGACAGTTATCATCCAGGACAGTTATCATCCAGGACAGTTATCATCCACCAGGACAGTTATCATCCAGGACAGTTATCATCCAGGACAGTTATCATCCACCAGGACAGTTATCATCCACCAGGACAGTTATCATCCACCAGGACAGTTATCATCCAGGACAGTTATCATCCAGGACAGTTATCATCATCCAGGACAGTTATCATCCACCAGGACAGTTATCATCCAGGACAGTTATCATCCAGGACAGTTATCATCCACCAGGACAGTTATCATCCACCAGGACAGTTATCATCCAGGACAGTTATCATCCAGGACAGTTATCATCCAGGACAGTTATCATCCAGGACAGTTATCATCCACCAGGACAGTTATCATCCAGGACAGTTATCATCCAGGACAGTTATCATCCAGGACAGTTATCATCCAGGACAGTTATCATCCACCAGGACAGTTATCATCCAGGACAGTTATCATCCAGGACAGTTATCATCCACCAGGACAGTTATCATCCAGGACAGTTATCATCCAGGACAGTTATCATCCAGGACAGTTATCATCCAGGACAGTTATCATCCACCAGGACAGTTATCATCCAGGACAGTTATCATCCAGGACAGTTATCATCACCAGGACAGTTATCATCCACCAGGACAGTTATCATCCAGGACAGTTATCATCCAGGACAGTTATCATCCAGGACAGTTATCATCCACCAGGACAGTTATCATCCACCAGGACAGTTATCATCCACCAGGACAGTTATCATCCAGGACAGTTATCATCCAGGACAGTTATCATCATCCAGGACAGTTATCATCCACCAGGACAGTTATCATCCAGGACAGTTATCATCCAGGACAGTTATCATCCACCAGGACAGTTATCATCCACCAGGACAGTTATCATCCAGGACAGTTATCATCCAGGACAGTTATCATCCAGGACAGTTATCATCCACCAGGACAGTTATCATCCACCAGGACAGTTATCATCCAGGACAGTTATCATCCAGGACAGTTATCATCATCCAGGACAGTTATCATCCACCAGGACAGTTATCATCCAGGACAGTTATCATCCAGGACAGTTATCATCCACCAGGACAGTTATCATCCACCAGGACAGTTATCATCCAGGACAGTTATCATCCAGGACAGTTATCATCCAGGACAGTTATCATCCACCAGGACAGTTATCATCCACCAGGACAGTTATCATCCACCAGGACAGTTATCATCCAGGACAGTTATCATCCAGGACAGTTATCATCCACCAGGACAGTTATCATCCACCAGGACAGTTATCATCCAGGACAGTTATCATCCAGGACAGTTATCATCCAGGACAGTTATCATCCACCAGGACAGTTATCATCCACCAGGACAGTTATCATCCACCAGGACAGTTATCATCCAGGACAGTTATCATCCAGGACAGTTATCATCATCCAGAACAGTTATCATCCACCAGGACAGTTATCATCCAGGACAGTTATCATCCAGGACAGTTATCATCCACCAGGACAGTTATCATCCACCAGGACAGTTATCATCCAGGACAGTTATCATCCAGGACAGTTATCATCCAGGACAGTTATCATCCACCAGGACAGTTATCATCCAGGACAGTTATCATCCAGGACAGTTATCATCCACCAGGACAGTTATCATCCACCAGGACAGTTATCATCCACCAGGACAGTTATCATCCAGGACAGTTATCATCCAGGACAGTTATCATCATCCAGGACAGTTATCATCCACCAGGACAGTTATCATCCAGGACAGTTATCATCCAGGACAGTTATCATCCACCAGGACAGTTATCATCCACCAGGACAGTTATCATCCAGGACAGTTATCATCCAGGACAGTTATCATCCAGGACAGTTATCATCCACCAGGACAGTTATCATCCACCAGGACAGTTATCATCCACCAGGACAGTTATCAACCAGGACAGTTATCATCCAGGACAGTTATCATCCACCAGGACAGTTATCATCCACCAGGACAGTTATCATCCAGGACAGTTATCATCCAGGACAGTTATCATCCAGGACAGTTATCATCCACCAGGAGAGTTATCATCCAGGACAGTTATCATCCAGGACAGTTATCATCATCCAGAACAGTTATCATCCACCAGGACAGTTATCATCCAGGACAGTTATCATCCAGGACAGTTATCATCCACCAGGACAGTTATCATCCACCAGGACAGTTATCATCCAGGACAGTTATCATCGAGGACAGTTATCATCCAGGACAGTTATCATCCACCAGGACAGTTATCATCCAGGACAGTTATCATCCAGGACAGTTATCATCCAGGACAGTTATCATCCACCAGGACAGTTATCATCCACCAGGACAGTTATCATCCACCAGGACAGTTATCATCCAGGACAGTTATCATCCAGGACAGTTATCATCATCCAGGACAGTTATCATCCACCAGGACAGTTATCATCCAGGACAGTTATCATCCAGGACAGTTATCATCCACCAGGACAGTTATCATCCACCAGGACAGTTATCATCCAGGACAGTTATCATCCAGGACAGTTATCATCCACCAGGACAGTTATCATCCACCAGGACAGTTATCATCCACCAGGACAGTTATCATCCAGGACAGTTATCATCCAGGACAGTTATCATCCACCAGGACAGTTATCATCCACCAGGACAGTTATCATCCAGGACAGTTATCATCCAGGACAGTTATCATCCAGGACACCCACCACGCCCCTAAGATACGAGAAAAAAAATAAAACATTGAGCACAAAAGAAATCACAAATCAACAAACTGCATCACAGCACAAACAAACAGCATCACAGCACAAACAAACAAACAACATCACAGCACAAACAAACAAACAGCATCACAGCACAAATAAACAAACAGCACCACAGCACAAACAAACAAACAAACAGCATCACAGCACAAACAAACAAACAACATCACAGCACAAACAAACAAACAACATCACAGCACAAACAAACAGCATCACAGCACAAACAAACAGCATCACAACACAAACAAACAAACAGCATCACAGCACAAACAAACAAACAAACAGCATCACAGCACAAACAAACAAACAAACAGCATCACAGCACAAACAAACAAACAGCATCACAGCACAAACAAACAAACAACATCACAGCACAAACAAACAGCATCACAGCACAAACAAACAGCATCACAGCACAAACAAACAAACAGCATCACAGCACAAACAAACAAACAAACAGCATCACAGCACAAACAAACAAACAAACAAACAGCATCACAGCACAAACAAACCAACAGCATCACAGTACAAACAAACCAACAGCATCACAGCACAAACAAACAAACAAACAAACAGCATCACAGCACAAACAAACCAACAGCATCACAGTACAAACAAACAGCATCACAGCACAAACAAACAAACATCATCACAGCACAAACAAACCAACAGCATCACAGCACAGCACAAACAAACAAACAAACAAACAGCATCACAGCACAAACAAACCAACAGCATCACAGCACAAACAAACAAACAGCATCACATCACAACACAAACAAACAAACAAACAAACAACATCACAGCACAAACAAACAGCATCACAGCACAAACAAACAAACAGTGTCACAGCACAAACAAACAAACAAACAGCATCACAGCACAAACAAACAAACAGCATCACAGCACAAACAAACAGACAAACAGCATCACAGCACAAACAAACCAACAGCATCACAGCACAAACAAACCAACAGCATCACAGCACAAACAAACTGCATCACAGCACAAACAAACAAACATCATCACAGTACAAACAAACCAACAACATCACAGCACAAACAAACCAACAGCATCACAGTACAAACAAACAGCATCACAGCACAAACAAACAAACATCATCACAGTACAAACAAACAAACAAACAGCATCACAGCACAAACAAACAAACATCATCACAGTACAAACAAACAAACATCATCACAGCACAAACAAACCAACAGCATCAC
The DNA here is from genome assembly GCF_963971535.1 of Notolepis coatsorum. NCBI lineage: Eukaryota > Metazoa > Chordata > Actinopteri > Aulopiformes > Paralepididae > Notolepis > Notolepis coatsorum. The sequence continues at coordinate 271,180,414 of NC_140165.1, forward strand.
AGCACAGCACAAACAAACAAACAAACAAACAAACAAACAAACAGCATCACAGCACAAACAAACCAACAGCATCACAGCACAAACAAACAAACAAACAAACAGCATCACATTACAACACAAACAAACAAACAAACAACATCACAGCACAAACAAACAGCATCACAGCACAAACAAACAAACAGCATCACAGCACAAACAAACAACATCACAGCACAAACAAACAAACCAACAGCATCACAGCACAAACAAACAAACAAACAAACAGCATCACAGCACAAACAAACCAACAGCATCACAACACAAACAAACAAACAAACAGCATCACGGCACAAACAAACCAACAGCACCACAGCACAAACAAACAAAGAAACAGCACCACAGCACAAACAAACAAACAGCATCACAGCACAAACAAACAAACAGCATCACAGCACAAACAAACCAACAGCATCACAGCACAAACAAACAAACAACATCACAGCACAAACAAACAAACAACATCACAGCACAAACAAACAAACAAACAGCATCACAGCACAAACAAACAAACAGCATCACAGCACAAACAAACAAACAGCATCACAGCACAAACAAACAAACAGCATCACAGCACAAACAAACAAACAAACAGCATCACACCACAAACAAACAAACAGCATCACAGCACAAACAAACAGCATCACAGCACAAACAAACAGCATCACAGCACAAACAAACAAACAGCATCACAGCACAAACAAACAAACAGCATCACAGCACAAACAAACAGCATCACAGCACAAACAAACAACATCACAGCACAAACAAAGAAACAAACAGCATCACAGCACAAACAAACAAACAGCATCACAGCACAAACAAACAGCATCACAGCACAAACAAACAAACAACATCACAGCACAAACAAAGAAACAAACAGCATCACAGCACAAACAAAGAAACAAACAGCATCACAGCACAAACAAACACACAGCATCACAACACAAACAAACAAACAACATCACAGCACAAACAAACAAACATCATCACAGCACAAACAAACAAACAGCATCACAGCACAAACAAACAAACAGCATCACAGCACAAACAAACAGCATCATAGCACAAACAAACAAAACAACATCACAGCACAAACAAACAAAGAAACAGCATCACAGCACAAACAAACAAACAAACAGCATCACATCACAAACAAACAAACAAACAGCATCACAGCACAAACAAACAAACCAACAGCATCACAGCACAAACAAACAAACAAACAGCATCACAGCACAAACAAACAAACAGCATCACAGCACAAACAAACAAACAGCATCACAGCACAAACAAACAAACAGCATCACAGCACAAACAAACAGCATCACAGCACAAACAGACTAAAAAACTAAAACAGGACCCAACAGCTGTGTAGGTGGGGAGACATGCTTCCAGTTCTGTAGTATTATAACATAATATGTTATATAAACAATTTTAGACTGATTTATTTGCTGTGTGTGTTGATATTTAAACTATTTTAAACATGTGTATTTGCTGTGTGTGTGTTGATATTTAAACTATTTTCTTTAGACTGTGTTATGATATTTAATCTCACACAGTTATTCTGATTCTGATCACCAAAAGACTAATCAATTACTCATTATCACATCCCATATGTAAATCTAACCTTATCAATATCAGTGTTCAACCACAGACTATCTCACACCCCACTACAGAACCCGTACAGCTAAAACTAGCACTGTTCAACGTTAGAGCACTCAAACAAAAATCATTTCTGATAAATGAACTCATAGTAAAACATGGTGTACATTGTATGTTTTTAGTATAGACATGGTTAGACAATATCACTGGTGTAGCAACACTGATTGAGACCTGCCCTTCCAATTTTAAATTATATCAATCAAACAGACAGAGTGGGAGGGGAGGCGGAATAGCAGCAATCATCTCCACTCAATTTGTGTGCAATGATATTGACCTGGGAACATTTTTATCATTTGAATACCTTGCTATTGTATTGAAAACAGAAATGCCAGTAATATGTGTGACATTGTATCGACCACCAAGGTACTCGCCACTCTTCATACAGGAATTTTCAGAACTCATATCGATCTGCATTACCAGGTATGATAGAATCATTCTTAATGGAGATCTAAACATTCATATCAACAAAAAGGATGACCCCAGGGGTTGTGAGTTTCTGAACCTACTGGACAGTTTTGGACTGATGCAACATGTTCACGAGGCCACCCACCAACATGGCAACACTCTGGACCTACTAATAACAACAGGGCTAAACATTGAGAATGTATCAGTAAAACAAATTCCAATTTCTGACCATTATTGTGTGTTCTATGGTACAAGCCTAATATTACATAAGACCAGAAGCGAATTCCTAGTTCACAGAAGGCTTCTGGACGCTAGAGCTGAAGCAAAATTCTCTAGTATGATGAAATCATATGACCAATGCAGTGAATCCTCCTTAAATCAGAAAGTGCAAAACTTCCACAGCACCTTGTCAACAGTGTTAGATACTGTTGCCCCTCTGAAGGTTAAAAAGGTAAAAACTGATAGAATCTCTCCATGGTTAAATAAAACCAATGTTAAAGATAACAAGAGAAAATGTAGGATAGCCGAGCGAAAATGGAGGAAATTCAAACTCACAGCTCACTTTAATTTATACAAAGACGCCATGGGCGCATACAATAAGGCAATACAACTTGCGAGAAAGGAATATTTTTCCAAAATGATCTCAGAAAAAATGGGTAACTCCAGGGTACTTTTTTCCACCATCGACCGGCTGATTAACATACCACCCCCCCATATACCGCAGCAATCAGCCACAAAATGTGAAGAGTTCGCAGTTTTCTTTAATGAAAAAATATCATTGATTAGAGCAAGCATTACCGCTGATATAGATCTGGCTGTGAGTGAAAACCCACCTGAGATAACTATGGGGGAATTCACATGTATTACATTACCTGACCTCTGTAAGATTGTCTCTGAGTGTAATTCCGCCACCTCCTGCCTCGATCCTATACCAACAGCATTTCTCAAGCGGGTGTTCGATAGTGTCTCAAATCATGTCCTTGAAATCATAAATATGTCTCTTCAAACAGGCACTTTTCCAGATGCATTTAAAACGGCTGTAGTAAAACCACTACTAAAGAAAACAAACTTAGATGTAAACGAACTAAAAAGCTATAGGCCAATATCGAACCTTCCATTTATCAGCAAGATATTAGAAAAGATAATCTCAGTACAAATAAACTCCTTTCTCAAAGATAATAACATCATGGAGGAATTACAATCAGGTTTCAGAACAAATCACAGCACTGAAACTGCCCTTACCAAAATAGTTAGCGACCTCAGGCTAAACTCCGATGCTGGCAAAGTCTCAATTCTTGTCCTATTGGACCTTAGTGCAGCGTTCGATACGATTGACCATAATATCTTGATCAGTCGTCTTGAAAGACTGGTTGGCTTTTCCGATCATGTACTAAATTGGCTCATAACATACATTAAGGGGAGAAGGTTCTATGTTAAGCTTGGAGACAATGTATCCGAGGAACATGACAGCAGCTTTGGAGTTGCACAAGGAAGCTGCCTTGGTCCATTACTCTTCTCACTATATATGCTGCCCCTCGGGGACATCATTCGAGACCACAATGTATGCTTCCATAGTTATGCTGATGATACACAACTATATATCTCCGCAGAACCAAATAATACTACAGCCATACAGTCCATTACAAATAGTCTGTTAGCAATAAACAAGTGGATGAACAATAACTTCCTAAAATTAAACGAAAGCAAGACCGAAATCCTATTGATCGGCCCAAAAGCGAAAAGGGAAGTGCTGTGTGAAAACCTGGGGAGTCTGTCATCCTATGTAAAGACTGAGGTTACAAGCCTAGGTGTCATCTTGGACTCAGACCTGACCTTTAAGTCTCATATAAATAAGGCCATGAAAACGTCATTCTTCCACCTAAGAAACATAGCGAAAGTAAGACCTTTCGTAAATAAAAAGGATGCAGAGAAACTTATTCATGCTTTTGTATCAAGTCGGCTTGACTATTGTAATGCACTGTTCACTGGTCTTCCCAAAGCAACCATTGGGAAGCTTCAGCTTATCCAAAACTCTGCAGCTCGATTACTAACTCATACAAGGAGAAGAGAACATATCACTCCAGTCCTGGCCACTCTGCACTGGCTTCCAATAACTCATAGAATTGATTTTAAGGTCCTTTTCCTAACATATAAAGCTCTTAATGAGCAAGGCCCAAAATACATAGCAAATTCCCTAGTTAGTTATCTGCCCTCAAGAACGCTACGGTCATCCACTACAGGTTTACTAGACACGCCCAGAAACCAAAAGAGGATAGGAAGTATGGCATTTGCCAACTATGCCCCAAAACTATGGAACACACTACCAACACACATCAGAAACGCCAGCTCCATACACATCTTTAAAGGAAAATTAAAAACGTACCTATACAGTCTAGCTTACAAATAGTTATGGCTTGGAAAAACCTGATGGATCCATGAGGCTAGGATAAGCCTTGTGGACCCAACTTTTTAGATGAAGGAACGGGTACATACGCACACAATACACAACCACTGATGGATCTGTAAGGCTTGGAAAAGTCTTGTGGACCCAACTCTTTAGATGAGGGAACGGGTACATACGCACACAAGACGCGGCCACTGATGGGTCCATGGGGCTTGGATAAGTCCTGTGGACCCAACTCTGGCCACTGACCACATGAGGGAACGGGTACATACGCACACAATACACTGCCACTGATGGATCCATGGGACTTGGTAAAGCACTATGGACCCAACTATGACCACTGATAAAAACGTAACTACACTAGCGTTATAAGAGCTAAACATTGCTACCTACCATACAAGTGCATTGGTTTAGTGCACTTCCGGTTGCTACTGAGCGGACATGTTTGTGCGGACCTGTTCTCCCAAACTGGTAAGCAAATGACTGTTTTTATGTTATTTTCATTTTTACGTTACTATTATTGTTATTATTATTATTATTATTATTTTTTTTTTAAACATTGATCTTAACGGATCACTGTGACTTTATTGCTTTTATTGTTATATATGCCTATATTTGTGTACAGCACTTTGAGCTACATGACATGTATGAAAGGTGCTTTATAAATACTTACTTACTTACAGCTCCGTCTGCAGCAGTCAATCATAATGATTGAATTGTTCCAGAAAAATAGATGTATGTTTTCAGAATGAACTCAAGATATCCAGCAGTCTGAGGCCAATGCATCACCCTCTGTCAGTGTGTTCTGCAGGCCCACAGCTGGACAGATGGCTGCTGTCACCGTTTCAAACCCCCAGAACCTCTGAAAAACTTCACTATTAACATCCCTAGTTCTGACTGTTCTCAGGGTTATCTATGGTTCTGACTGTTCTCAGTGTTATCTATGGTTCTGACTGTTCTCACTGTTATCTATGGTTCTGACTGTTCTCACTGTTATCTATGGTTCTGACTGTTCTCAGTGTTATCTATGGTTCTGTTCTCAGTGTTATCTATGGTTCTGTTCTCAGTGTTATCTATGGTTCTGACTGTTCTCAGTGTTATCTATGGTTCTGACTGTTCTCAGTGTTATCTATGGTTCTGACTGTTCTCAGTGTTATCTATGGTTCTGACTGTTATCACTGTTATCTATGGTTCTGACTGTTCTCAGTGTTATCTATGGTTCTGACTGTTCTCAGTGTTATCTATGGTTCTGACTGTTCTCACTGTTATCTATGGTTCTGACTGTTCTCAGTGTTATCTATGGTTCTGACTGTTCTCAGTGTTATCTATGGTTCTGACTGTTCTCAGTGTTATCTATGGTTCTGACTGTTCTCAATGTTATCTATGGTTCTGACTGTTCTCAGTGTTATCTATGGTTCTGACTGTTCTCAGTGTTATCTATGGTTCTGACTTTTCTCACTGTTATCTATGGTTCTGACTGTTCTCATTGTTATCTATGGTTCTGACTGTTCTCATTGTTATCTATGGTTCTGACTGGCCTAGTGGCAGGCAACATGAATGACCACAAGGTGGCGCGATACAACGTAAGGAGGACAGTGTCAGAGGCCAAACGGCGCTACAGGGATAAAATTGAACTCCAGTTTGAACAAGCTGACTCTAGAGCTATGTGGCAGGGGCTCAAAACGATGACAGACTACAAAGGCGCCTCCCTCAAACTGAACAGTGACATCTCCTTAGCAAATGACCTCAATACCTTCTATGCGAGGTTTGATGCTGGTAATAACAACACCAGCTCACAAGCCACGGCAATGGGGGGGGGGGGGGGGGGTCGGCTGCTGATGGAGGCGCAGTGTTCAGGGTAACAGAGCATGAGGTGAGGCGTACCTTTAAAAAAGTGAATATCAGGAAGGCAGCAGGTCCGGACGGCATCCCCGGCCGCGTCCTAAAAGTCTGTGCCGACCAACTGGCCCCAGTATTCACTGACATATTTAACCTGTCCTTAGAACAGGCTGTCATCCCCACCTGCCTGAAGAAGTCCACTATTATCCCTGTACCCAAAAAATCCAAGCCTGCTTGCCTCAACGACTACCGCCCTGTAGCTCTCACCTCCATAGCCATGAAGTGCTTTGAGAAGCTAGTAAAGGGCTACATCTGCTCCTCCCTGCCCATCAACATGGACCCCCTGCAATTTGCATACCGCCCCAACAGGTCCATGGAGGACGCCATAGCCCATGTGCTGCACACAGCAGCATCACACCTGGACAAGAGGCAGGGGAACTATGTGAGAATGCTATTCATCGACTACAGCTCGGCATTCAATACCATAGTCCCCTCCATACTCATAGCCAAGCTCAGGGACCTGGGCTTGAACTATGACCTCTGCCAGTGGGTCTTGGACTTCCTGACTGGCAGACCCCAGGTGGTGAGAGCAGGCAACTGCACCTCCTCATCCATCACCCTCAACATAGGGGCCCCCCAGGGCTGTGTTCTGAGTCCCCTCCTCTACTCCCTGTACACACACGACTGTGTGGCTCAGCGGAGTAGCAATACAATCATCAAATTTGCTGACGACACAGTGGTGGTGGGCCTGATCTCTTCCAACGACGAGAGGGCCTACCTGGAAGAGGTCAAGGTCCTGGCGGGATGGTGCCAGGAAAACAGCCTCTCCCTGAACGTCAGCAAAACAAAGGAGATGATTGTGGACTTCAGGAGGTCGGGGGTCAAGGACTACAGCCCCCTCAGCATCGACGGGGCACCGGTTGAGAGAGTCAACAGCTTTAGGTACCTCGGAGCCTACATATCCGAGGACTTGACATGGACCACACACATTGACAGTGTTGTGAAGAAGGCACGACAACGCCTCTACTTCCTCAGGCGCCTAAGGAAGTTCCAAGTCAGTCAGAAGATCCTTAAGAACTTCTACTCATGTACAATAGAGAGCATCTTGACCGGCAACATCACCTCCTGGTTTGGGAATAGCACTGCACAAGACCGAAGCAGACTACAAAGAGTGACACGTTCAGCCGAACGCACAATTGGAGGGGGGCTCCCCACCCTCCAGAACATTTACAACAAGCGTTGCAAGGGCAAGGCTAAGAGAATCATTAAAGACTCCAGTCACCCGAACAACTGCCTCTTTGAACTGCTGCGGTCAGGCAAGCGATACCGGAGTCTCAAGGCGAGCACAGAAAGACTCAGAAGAAGCTTCTATCCCCAGGCCATCAGGCTGCTAAACGAACAATGAACACTACACAACAACAACCACCAAACGCACATAGCACACACATCCACACGCACACACTCACTTTAAACAAACACACTGTAGCACCCACTCCACACACTTTATAGCACACACCCACTTTAAACAAACACACTGTAGCACCCACTCCCCACACTTTATATTTATTGATGAAGGATTGCACTACAACTCGTACACCTTACTGTAAATTGTACCTAAATTGTACCTCATCCCAGTTCTGCTTTGCACTATATAGTACTGTACATTAGTACACTGCATAGTATTGTATATTATATGGTAACTCAGAACATTGTACATATGTCTATACCGAACACTGTGACCTCATTTTCTTCTTCTAAATGACATGCTATACTATGTTATTTGATACTATCTTGTCTAGCACAGTCTCTGGAGCGTAACAGTAAGAAGCATTTTGTATGAAAGTATTCTGTACTTCTGTATGACAACTATTAAAGAAACTTGAACTCAGGGTTATCTATGGTTCTGACTGTTCTCAGGGTTATCTATGGTTCTGACTGTTCTCAGGGTTATCTATGGTTCTGACTGTTCTCACTGTTATCTATGGTTCTGACTGTTCTCATTGTTATCTATGGTTCTGACTGTTCTCTGTGTTATCTATGGGTCTGACTGTTCTCACTGTTATCTATGGTTCTGACTGTTCTCATTGTTATCTATGGTTCTGACTGTTCTCAGTGTTATCTATGGTTCTGACTGTTCTCATTGTTATCTATGGTTCTGACTGTTCTCAGTGTTATCTATGGTTCTGACTGTTCTCATTGTTATCTATGGTTCTGACTGTTCTCAGTGTTATCTATGGTTCTGTTCTCAGTGTTATCTATGGTTCTGACTGTTCTCATTGTTATCTATGGTTCTGACTGTTCTCACTGTTATCTATGGTTCTGACTGTTCTCAGTGTTATCTATGGTTCTGACTGTTCTCATTGTTATCTATGGTTCTGACTGTTCTCATTGTTATCTATGGTTCTGTCTGTTCTCAGTGTTATCTATGGTTCTGACTGTTATCAGTGTTATCTATGGTTCTGTTCTCACTGTTATCTATGGTTCTGACTGTTCTCATTGTTATCTATGGTTCTGTTCTCAGTGTTATCTATGGTTCTGACTAGGGATGTCCGATATTATCGGCCGACCGATATTATCGGCCGATATCGGCAGTAAAATGTGATATCGGAAAATATCGGTATCGGTTTAAAAAAACTAAAAAACAATAACAATATTTGTTATATATATATCCAGTGAAATTATTAGTTACCTGAAATTATTCAGTTTTTTGGGGGGGGAAACCCTGCATATATCGGTATCGGTTGATATCGGTTGATATCGGTATCGGAAATTAAGAGTTGGACAATATCGGAATATCGGTATCGGTAAAAAAGCCAATATCGAGCATCCCTAGTTCTGACTGTTCTCACTGTTATCTATGGTTCTGACTGTTCTCATTGTTATCTATGGTTCTGACTGTTCTCACTGTTATCTATGGTTCTGACTGTTCTCAGTGTTATCTATGGTTCTGACTGTTCTCATTGTTATCTATGGTTCTGACTGTTCTCAGTGTTATCTATGGTTCTGACTGTTCTCAGTGTTATCTATGGTTCTGACTGTTCTCAGTGTTATCTATGGTGCTAACTGTTCTCAGTGTTATCTATGGTTCTGACTGTTCTCACTGTTATCTATGGTTCTGACTGTTCTCAGTGTTATCTATGGTTCTGACTGTTCTCAGAGTTATCTATGGTTCTGACTGTTCTCATTGTTATCTATGGTTCTGACTGTTCTCATTGTTATTTATGGTTCTGACTGTTCTCACTGTTATCTATGGTTCTGACTGTTCTCAGTGTTATCTATGGTTCTGACTGTTCTCACTGTTATCTATGGTTCTGACTGTTCTCAGTGTTATCTATGGTTCTGACTGTTCTCAGTGTTATCTATGGTTCTGACTGTTCTCACTGTTATCTATGGTTCTGACTGTTCTCAGTGTTATCTATGGTTCTGACTGTTCTCACTGTTATCTATGGTTCTGACTGTTCTCAGTGTTATCTATGGTTCTGACTGTTCTCAGTGTTATCTATGGTTCTGACTGTTCTCACTGTTATCTATGGTTCTGACTGTTCTCAGTGTTATCTATGGTTCTGACTGTTCTCAGTGTTATCTATGGTTCTGACTGTTCTCAGTGTTATCTATGGTTCTGACTGTTCTCACTGTTATCTATGGTTCTGACTGTTCTCAGTGTTATCTATGGTTCTGACTGTTCTCATTGTTATCTATGGTTCTGACTGTTCTCACTGTTATCTATGGTTCTGACTGTTCTCAATGTTATCTATGGGTCTGACTGTTCTCACTGTTATCTATGGTTCTGACTGTTCTCACTGTTATCTATGGTTCTGTTCTCAGTGTTATCTATGGTTCTGACTGTTCTCATTGTTATCTATGGTTCTGACTGTTCTCACTGTTATCTATGGTTCTGTTCTCAGTGTTATCTATGGTTCTGACTGTTCTCAGTGTTATCTATGGTTCTGACTGTTCTCACTGTTATCTATGGTTTTGACTGTTCTCATTGTTATCTATGGTTCTGACTGTTCTCACTGTTATCTATGGTTCTGACTGTTCTCAGTGTTATCTATGGTTCTAACTGTTCTCAGTGTTATCTATGGGTCTGACTGTTCTCATTGTTATCTATGGTTCTGACTGTTCTCACTGTTATCTATGGTTCTGTTCTCAGTGTTATCTATGGGTCTGACTCTTCTCATTGTTATCTATGGTTCTGACTGTTCTCACTGTTATCTATGGTTCTGTTCTCAGTGTTATCTATGATAATTACACCCGGGTTCACCAACGCGTGGAGAGGCTGTCTTAAGTGGCCAGAATGATCACAGCTGCGATGCCCACAATGAGATACGTTTCTCATTGACAAACTTGAACGTGCGTTCCTGTTTACTTAATTTGCATACAGACACGCCTCCGGCAGCTCCTGATAAAGCCAGCCAACAGAGCCGTGTGCAAATGAAATCCCCAAAATTATGAGAACGAAGAGAGTTAGGGCTAGATCGACAAAGAATGGATTGCACGGTGCTAATTGCACCCTTACTTACAATTCATTATGAATTGAAGATGGGGGACCCTGATTTAAACAGGACGAAAGTCTTTCTCTGGTCTGCATCCCCTTGACAATTGTGTGTATTGAGCCGTACTGTATTGTACCCATTCTGCAATCTGTTAATACAATTTTAATTCAATCAATCACTGCGCATGTACAGTACAGTTACAGTACACATCTTAGCGTGACATCTCCACAGAGTCGGGCGTGAGCGGACCAGACTCCACAGAGTCGTTACGCACCGGTGTCCCACAAGACGGTGCTTGGCGTGTTGGTTGAACTTGACATCGACCTGCATTAAATGTAGTAAACTGCCATGAGAAATGTAGGAAATGTGTACGCAGTGGTAAGCTTGACTGAGACCTCAAACGATTGCGGACATGCCGCGCAGAGTCCGGTCCGCTCACGCCCGACTCTGTGATCTCCTAATAAAACAAGTCATTAGAATAATATAAGCCCACTGTTCATTCATTACACAGGAAGACTTTACAGTACGTGCGCGTGTGTGTGTGTGTGTGTGCACTGAACAGGTGGCCAGGCAGGAGTGCCCAACAAGACAGTATAAATATAGAATAGTAATACAGTCTATTCCACTATTGATATATCCACGCAATTAGCTTTAGTTCTTATTTATTTATCCACTGTCATTTGCAGTGTTTGTGTAGTGCTATTATTTATTTATGACTTTTACCCAGGTGTAATGATAGTTTGTTATCAGCGAGCCAGGTGCAGATTCTGCCGAGTTCTGAGCTGAGGGTTTTTTCAACCTGTAACTTGTTCTTGTCAGAGACCAGCAGGGCTGAGTCGTCCGCGAACAGGAACAAGTTGCAGTCACAAGCTGATGACATGTCATTTGCATAAATTAGGAACAGTAATGGTCCTAGTATGCTTCCTTGTGGAACACCACAGGTCACTGTGAGGGGGGGGTGCAGTGTACCGTTCACCTCCACCATCTGTTCTCTCCCCTTCAGGCATCCAGCTCACTGATTATCAAAACCAATTGCATTTAGCTTGTCAAACAGAATGGAGTGATTGACAGTGTCGATGGCCTTTTGTAGGTCCAGCATGACCATGCTGCAGTATTTGCCCGCGTCCACCTCTTGTTTGATGTGGTCGTTCAAATAGAGAAGCAATGTGTCAGTGGAGTGGGATGTTCTGAAGCCAGATTGGAATTCGTAGATTAGCTTGTTTTCCGCAAGGTACTTTTCGACCTGTTCGTAGACTATTTTTTCCATGACTTTCGAGATGGAGGTAAGAATAGAAACAGTGCAGTAGTTTATTGTGGGTGATCACTGGGGTGATGGTGGCTGCTGAGTCTCTGAGGATTTTGGGAGAGAGAGAGAGAGAGAGAGAGAGAGAGAGAGAGAGAGAGAGAGAGAGAGAGAGAGAGAGAGAGAGAGAGAGAGAGAGAGAGAGAGAGAGAGGGGGAGAGAGAGAGAGGGGGGGGAGAGAGAGAGAGAGAGAGAGAGAGAGAGAGAGAGAGGGCTGACTGTGACCCCCCCCCCCCCCACACACACACACACAAGCAGGCAGACCTGACCCTGACACTCACTAACCCTCCATCTCTCTCTCTCCATCTCTCTCTCTTTCTCTCTCCATCTCTCTCTCGCTCTCTCTCTCTCTCTCTCTCTCTCTCTCTCTCTCTCTCTTTGTCCTGACCCCGACACACAGACTCATTATTCATCCATCGTCTGTCACCCATCTATCTGCTTCTATAGAGAAATACATAGCTATGAATACATTTAGTTTGGCTATAGACAGCTGTCAGGGTCAGGTATATCTCTGTGTGTGTTTCCATGTGTGTGTGAGGCGCCTTAACCCTTTCTATGAAGTCTAAACGATCAGCTATGCGTGCACCTCCACACACACACAATGATCACACACAAAAACATCCATGCTGATCCATGCAGGATATTATCTGTATAATGTTTTCTTAATTTCTTTGCCATCCACATGCTGCCCTACTGGCTGTCTGGGGAGGGTGTAGACTACCACATGCTGCCCTACTGTCGGTCTGGGGAGGGTGTAGACTACCACATGCTGCCCTACTGTCGGTCTGGGGAGGGTGTAGACTACCACATGCTGCCCTACTGTCAGTCTGGGGAGGGTGTAAACTACCACATGCTGCCCTACTGTCAGTCTGGGGAGGGTGTAGACTACCACATGCTGCCCTACTGTCAGTCTGGGGAGGGTGTAGACCACCACATGCTGCCCTACTGTCAGTCTGGGGAGGGTGTAAACTACCACATGCTGCCCTACTGTCAGTCTGGGGACGGTGTAGACTACCACATGCTGCCCTACTGTCAGTCTGGGGAGGGTGTAGACTACCACATGCTGCCCTACTGTCGGTCTGGGGAGGGTGTACACTACCACATGCTGCCCTACTGTCGGTCTGGGGAGGGTGTAGACTACCACATGCTGCCCTACTGTCGGTCTGGTGGAGGGTGTAGACTACCACATGCTGCCCTACTGTCGGTCTGGGGGAGGGTGTAGACTACCACATGCTGCCCTACTGTCTGTCTGGGGAGGGTGTAGACTACCACATGCTGCCCTACTGTCAGTCTGGTGGAGGGTGTAGACTACCACATGCTGCCCTACTGTGTCTGGTGGAGGGTGTAGACTACCACATGCTGCCCTACTGTCAGTCTGGGGAGGTAGTATAGACTACCACATGCTGCCCTACTGTCAGTCTGGGGAGGTAGTGTAGACTACCACATTTAATCTGGTCTCTGTGGTGGTAGGAGAGTGGTTAGACCTCTATACTAGAGCATGACATCTTTTCGGGATTCCCACGGGATGGGAGTACATTTCACTTTGAAGCTGCACTGTTTTCCATAAAAATAGCATATTTAGATAAGTGTGACCATTTCTCAAAAACAGAAAATCATGTATTTTTTTTAAATACAGAAAAGGATCACCAAGTTACCATTTCTCAAAAAATATAAATAAATACAGAAAATAAGCACTTGTTCACTCAGTGGACATTTCTAGCTCAATGCGAGGTCTGCTGCTGCTCTGGCTAATAATACGGTCACACACATGTCATCCTCAAGGCTCAACTTGGCCCTATATTTTGTTTTCAGATCTGTCATGGATGAAAAGCCAGCTTCACACAGATATGTGGTGCTGAATGGTACAGCATCACCACCTTAACTGCTGCATCATGAGATACTTGGTACTCAGCAGCACACTCTGAAACTAGCTCTCCAGGTGGTATCAGATGAGATTTCAATGAGTTCTTCCAAGAGTTTGGATGGAGATGTGTCAGGAAGCTTTGTCTCAATGTTGTCTGTAAAGGGGTTCTTTATCTAGAGTAACTTGGTGATCGTTTTATTTGTTTTATTAAATAATGATTTTCAGTTTTTGAGAAATGGTCAAACTTATCCAAATATGGTATTTTCATGGAAAACAGTGCAGCTGCAACAGATAGCACTTTAGTGATCATTTTTTCTAATCTTATTTAAATAATTAATAAATTTTTATCTCAAGGCACCCCTGGCAGCTCTCTGAGAACCGCTGCTCTACACTACCTTTAACCTGGTCTCTGTGGTGCTAGGAGAGTGGTTAGACCTCTACACTACCTTTAACCTGGTCTCTGTGGTGCTAGGAGAGTGTTTAGACCTCTACACTACCTTTAACCTGGTCTCTGTGGTGCTAGGAGAGTGTTTAGACCTCTACACTACCTTTAACCTGGTCTCTGTGGTGCTAGGAGAGTGTTTAGACCTCTACACTACCTTTAACCTGGTCTCTGTGGTGCTAGGAGAGTGGTTAGACCTCTACACTACCTTTAACCTGGTCTCTGTGGTGCTAGGAGAGTGTTTAGACCTCTACACTACCTTTAACCTGGTCTCTGTGGTGCTAGGAGAGTGGTTAGACCTCTACACTACCTTTAACCTGGTCTCTGTGGTGCTAGGAGAGTGTTTAGACCTCTACACTACCTTTAACCTGGTCTCTGTGGTGCTAGGAGAGTGGTTAGACCTCTACACTACCTTTAACCTGGTCTCTGTGGTGCTAGAGAGTGTTTAGACCTCTACACTACCTTTAACCTGGTCTCTGTGGTGATAGGAGAGTGTTTAGACCTCTACACTACCTTTAACCTGGTCTCTGTGGTGCTAGGAGAGTGTTTAGACCTCTACACTACCTTTAACCTGGTCTCTGTGGTGCTAGGAGAGTGTTTAGACCTCTACACTACCTTTAACCTGGTCTCTGTGGTGCTAGGAGAGTGTTTAGACCTCTACACTACCTTTAACCTGGTCTCTGTGGTGCTAGGAGAGTGTTTAGACCTCTACACTACCTTTAACCTGGTCTCTGTGGTGCTAGGAGAGTGTTTAGACCTCTACACTACCTTTAACCTGGTCTCTGTGGTGCTAGGAGAGTGGTTAGACCTCTACACTACCTTTAACCTGGTCTCTGTGGTGCTAGGAGAGTGTTTAGACCTCTACACTACCTTTAACCTGGTCTCTGTGGTGCTAGGAGAGTGTTTAGACCTCTACACTACCTTTAACCTGGTCTCTGTGGTGCTAGGAGAGTGTTTAGACCTCTACACTACCTTTAACCTGGTCTCTGTGGTGCTAGGAGAGTGGTTAGACCTCTACACTACCTTTAACCTGGTCTCTGTGGTGCTAGGAGAGTGTTTAGACCTCTACACTACCTTTAACCTGGTCTCTGTGGTGCTAGGAGAGTGTTTAGACCTCTACACTACCTTTAACCTGGTCTCCGAGGTGCTAGGAGAGTGTTTAGACCTCTACACTACCTTTAACCTGGTCTCTGTGGTGATAGGAGAGTGGTTAGACCTCTACACTACCTTTAACCTGGTCTCTGTGGTGCTAGGAGAGTGTTTAGACCTCTACACTACCTTTAACCTGGTCTCCGAGGTGCTAGGAGAGTGTTTAGACCTCTACACTACCTTTAACCTGGTCTCTGTGGTGATAGGAGAGTGGTTAGACCTCTACACTACCTTTAACCTGGTCTCTGTGGTGCTAGGAGAGTGTTTAGACCTCTACACTACCTTTAACCTGGTCTCTGTGGTGCTAGGAGAGTGTTTAGACCTCTACACTACCTTTAACCTGGTCTCTGTGGTGATAGGATAGTGTTTAGACCTCTACACTACCTTTAACCTGGTCTCTGTGGTGCTAGGAGAGTGTTTAGACCTCTACACTACCTTTAACCTGGTCTCTGTGGTGGTAGGAGAGTGTTTAGACCTCTACACTACCTTTAACCTGGTCTCTGTGGTGCTAGGAGAGTGTTTAGACCTCTACACTACCTTTAATCTGGTCTCTGTGGTGCTAGGAGAGTGGTTAGACCTCTACACTACCTTTAACCTGGTCTATGTGGTGCTAGGAGAGTGTTTAGACCTCTACACTACCTTTAACCTGGTGTCTGTGGTGCTAGGAGAGTGTTTAGACCTCTACACTACCTTTAACCTGGTCTCTATGGTGCTAGGAGAGTGTTTAGACCTCTACACTACCTTTAACCTGGTCTCTGTGGTGCTAGGAGAGTGTTTAGACCTCTACACTACCTTTAACCTGGTCTCTGTGGTGCTAGGAGAGTGTTTAGACCTCTACACTACCTTTAACCTGGTCTCTGTGGTGCTAGGAGAGTGTTTAGACCTCTACACTACCTTTAACCTGGTCTCTGTGGTGCTAGGAGAGTGGTTAGACCTCTACACTACCTTTAACCTGGTCTCTGTGGTGCTAGGAGAGTGGTTAGACCTCTACACTACCTTTAACCTGGTCTCTGTGGTGCTAGGAGAGTGTTTAGACCTCTACACTACCTTTAACCTGGTCTCCGAGGTGCTAGGAGAGTGTTTAGACCTCTACACTACCTTTAACCTGGTCTCTGTGGTGATAGGAGAGTGGTTAGACCTCTACACTACCTTTAACCTGGTCTCTGTGGTGCTAGGAGAGTGTTTAGACCTCTACACTACCTTTAACCTGGTCTCCGAGGTGCTAGGAGAGTGTTTAGACCTCTACACTACCTTTAACCTGGTCTCTGTGGTGATAGGAGAGTGGTTAGACCTCTACACTACCTTTAACCTGGTCTCTGTGGTGCTAGGAGAGTGTTTAGACCTCTACACTACCTTTAACCTGGTCTCTGTGGTGCTAGGAGAGTGTTTAGACCTCTACACTACCTTTAACCTGGTCTCTGTGGTGATAGGATAGTGTTTAGACCTCTACACTACCTTTAACCTGGTCTCTGTGGTGCTAGGAGAGTGTTTAGACCTCTACACTACCTTTAACCTGGTCTCTGTGGTGGTAGGAGAGTGTTTAGACCTCTACACTACCTTTAACCTGGTCTCTGTGGTGCTAGGAGAGTGTTTAGACCTCTACACTACCATTAATCTGGTCTCTGTGGTGCTAGGAGAGTGGTTAGACCTCTACACTACCTTTAACCTGGTCTATGTGGTGCTAGGAGAGTGTTTAGACCTCTACACTACCTTTAACCTGGTGTCTGTGGTGCTAGGAGAGTGTTTAGACCTCTACACTACCTTTAACCTGGTCTCTATGGTGCTAGGAGAGTGTTTAGACCTCTACACTACCTTTAACCTGGTCTCTGTGGTGCTAGGAGAGTGTTTAGACCTCTACACTACCTTTAACCTGGTCTCTGTGGTGCTAGGAGAGTGTTTAGACCTCTACACTACCTTTAACCTGGTCTCTGTGGTGCTAGGAGAGTGTTTAGACCTCTACACTACCTTTAACCTGGTCTCTGTGGTGCTAGGAGAGTGGTTAGACCTCTACACTACCTTTAACCTGGTCTCTGTGGTGCTAGGAGAGTGGTTAGACCTCTACACTACCTTTAACCTGGTCTCTGTGGTGCTAGGAGAGTGTTTAGACCTCTACACTACCTTTAACCTGGTCTCTGTGGTGCTAGGAGAGTGTTTAGACCTCTACACTACCTTTAACCTGGTCTCTGTGGTGCTAGGAGAGTGTTTAGACCTCTACACTACCTTTAACCTGGTCTCTGTGGTGCTAGGAGAGTGGTTAGACCTCTACACTACCTTTAACCTGGTCTCTGTGGTGCTAGGAGAGTGTTTAGACCTCTACACTACCTTTAACCTGGTCTCTGTGGTGCTAGGAGAGTGTTTAGACCTCTACACTACCTTTAGCCTGGTCTCTGTGGTGCTAGGAGAGTGTTTAGACCTCTACACTACCTTTAACCTGGTCTCTGTGGTGCTAGGAGAGTGTTTAGACCTCTACACTACCTTTAACCTGGTCTCTGTGGTGCTAGGAGAGTGTTTAGACCTCTACACTACCTTTAACCTGGTCTCCGAGGTGCTAGGAGAGTGTTTAGACCTCTACACTACCTTTAACCTGGTCTCTGTGGTGATAGGAGAGTGGTTAGACCTCTACACTACCTTTAACCTGGTCTCTGTGGTGCTAGGAGAGTGTTTAGACCTCTACACTACCTTTAACCTGGTCTCCGAGGTGCTAGGAGAGTGTTTAGACCTCTACACTACCTTTAACCTGGTCTCTGTGGTGATAGGAGAGTGGTTAGACCTCTACACTACCTTTAACCTGGTCTCTGTGGTGCTAGGAGAGTGTTTAGACCTCTACACTACCTTTAACCTGGTCTCTGTGGTGCTAGGAGAGTGTTTAGACCTCTACACTACCTTTAACCTGGTCTCTGTGGTGATAGGATAGTGTTTAGACCTCTACACTACCTTTAACCTGGTCTCTGTGGTGCTAGGAGAGTGTTTAGACCTCTACACTACCTTTAACCTGGTCTCTGTGGTGGTAGGAGAGTGTTTAGACCTCTACACTACCTTTAACCTGGTCTCTGTGGTGCTAGGAGAGTGTTTAGACCTCTACACTACCTTTAACCTGGTCTCTGTGGTGGTAGGAGAGTGTTTAGACCTCTACACTGCCTTTAACCTGGTCTCTGTGGAGCTAGGAGAGTGTTTAGACATTTACACCACCTTTAACCTGGTCTCTGTGGTGCTAGGAGAGTGTTTAGACCTCTACACTACCTTTAACCTGGTCTCTGTGGTGCTAGGAGAGTGTTTAGACCTCTACACTACCTTTAACCTGGTCTCTGTGGTGCTAGGAGAGTGTTTAGACCTCTACACTACCTTTAACCTGGTCTCTGTGGTGCTAGGAGAGTGTTTAGACCTCTACACTACCTTTAACCTGGTCTCTGTGGTGCTAGGAGAGTGTTTAGACCTCTACACTACCTTTAACCTGGTCTCTGTGGTGCTAGGAGAGTGTTTAGACCTCTACACTACCTTTAACCTGGTCTTTGTGGTGCTAGGAGAGTGGTTAGACCTCTACACTACCTTTAACCTGGTCTATGTGGTGCTAGGAGAGTGGTTAGACCTCTACACTACCTTTAACCTGGTCTCTGTGGTGCTAGGAGAGTGTTTATACCTCTACACTACCGTCTCTGTGGTGCTAGGAGAGTGTTTAGACCTCTACACTACCTTTAACCTGGTCTCTGTGGTGCTAGGAGAGTGTTTAGACCTCTACACTACCTTTAACCTGGTCTCTGTGGTGCTAGGAGAGTGTTTAGACCTCTACACTACCTTTAACCTGGTCTCTGTGGTTCTAGGAGAGTGTTTAGACCTCTACACTACCTTTAACCTGGTCTCTGTGGTGCTAGGAGAGTGTTTAGACCTCTACACTACCTTTAACCTGGTCTCTGTGGTGCTAGGAGAGTGTTTAGACCTCTACACTACCTTTAACCTGGTCTCTGTGGTGCTAGCGAGTGTTTAGACCTCTACACTACCTTTAACCTGGTCTCTGTGGGGCTAGGAGAGTGTTTAGACCTCTACACTACCTTTAACCTGGTCTCTGTGGTGCTAGAGAGTGTGTAGACCTCTACACTACCTTTAACCTGGTCTCTGTGGTGCTAGGAGAGTGTTTAGACCTCTACACTACCTTTAACCTGGTCTCTGTGGTGCTAGGAGAGTGTTTAGACCTCTACACTACCTTTGACCTGGTCTCTGTGGTGCTAGGAGAGTGTTTAGACCTCTACACTACCTTTAACCTGGTCTCTGTGGTGCTAGGAGAGTGTTTAGACCTCTACACTACCTTTAACTGGTCTCTGTGGTGCTAGGAGAGTGTTTAGACCTCTACACTAACTTTAACCTGGTCTCTGTGGTGCTAGGAGAGTGTTTAGACATCTACACTACCTTTAACCTGGTCTCTGTGGTGCTAGGAGAGTGTTTAGACCTCTACACTACCTTTAACCTGGTCTCTGTGGTGGTAGGAGAGTGTTTAGACCTATACACTACCTTTAACCTGGTCTCGGTGGTGCTAGGAGAGTGTTTAGACCTCTACACTACATTTAACCTGGTCTCTGTGGTGCTAGGAGAGTGTTTAGACCTCTACACTACCTTTAATCTGGTCTCTGTGGTGCTAGGAGAGTGGTTAGACCTCTACACTACCTTTAACCTGGTCTCTGTGGTGCTAGGAGAGTGTTTAGACCTCTACACTACCTTTAACCTGGTCTCTGTGGTGCTAGGAGAGTGTTTAGACCTCTACACTACCTTTAACCTGGTCTCTATGGTGCTAGGAGTGTGTTTAGATCTCTACACTACCTTTAACCTGGTCTCTGTGGTGCTAGGAGAGTGTTTAGACCTCTACTCTACCTTTAACCTGGTCTCTGTGGTGCTAGGAGAGTGTTTAGACCTCTACACTACCTTTAACCTGGTCTCTGTGGTGCTAGGAGAGTGGTTAGACCTCTATACTACCTTTAACCTGGTCTATGTGGTGCTAGGAGAGTGTTTAGACCTCTACACTACCTTTAACCTGGTCTCTGAGGTGGTAGGAGAGTGTTTATACCTCTACACTACCTTTAACCTGGTCTCTGTGGTGATAGGAGAGTGTTTAGACCTCTACACTACCTTTAACCTGGTCTCTGTGGGGGTAGGAGAGTGTTTAGACCTCTACACTACCTTTAACCTGGTCTCTGTGGTGCTAGGAGAGTGTTTAGACCTCTACACTACCTTTAACCTGGTCTCTGTGGTGCTAGGAGAGTGTTTAGACCTCTACACTACCTTTAACCTGGTCTCTGTGGTGCTAGGAGAGTGTTTAGACCTCTACACTACCTTTAACCTGGTCTCTGTGGTGCTAGGAGAGTGTTTAGACCTCTACACGACCTTTAACCTGGTCTCTGTGGTGCTACGAGAGTGTTTAGACCTCTACACTACCTTTAACCTGGTCTCTGTGCTGCTAGGAGAGTGTTTAGACCTCTACACTACCTTTAACCTGGTCTCTGTGGTGCTAGGAGAGTGTTTGGACCTCTACACTACCTTTAACCTGGTCTCTGTGGTGCTAGGAGAGTGGTTAGACCTCTACACTACCTTTAACCTGGTCTCTGTGGTGCTAGGAGAGTGTTTAGACCTCTACACTACCTTTAACCTGGTCTCTGTGGTGCTAGGAGAGTGTTTAGACCTCTACACTACCTTTAACCAGGTCTCTATGGTGCTAGGAGAGTGTTTAGACCTCTACACTACCTTTAACCTGGTCTCTGTGGTGATAGGAGAGTGTTTAGACCTCTACACTACCTTTAACCTGGTCTCTGTGGTGCTAGGAGAGTGTTTAGACCTCTACACTACCTTTAACCTGGTCTATGTGGTGCTAGGAGAGTGTTTAGACCTCTACACTACCTTTAACCTGGTCTCTGTGGTGCTAGGAGAGTGTTTAGACCTCTACACTACCTTTAACCTGGTCCCTGTGGTGCTAGGAGAGTGTTTAGACCTCTACACTACCTTTAACCTGGTCTCTGTGGTGGTAGGATAGTGTTTAGACCTCTACACTACCTTTAACCTGGTCTCTGTGGTGCTAGGAGAGTGTTTAGACCTCTACACTACCTTTAACCTGGTGTCTGTGGTGCTAGGAGAGTGTTTAGACCTCTACACTACCTTTAACCTGGTCTCTCTGGTGCTAGGATAGTGTTTAGACCTCTACACTACATTTAACCTGGTCTCTGTGGTGCTAGGAGAGTGTTTAGACCTCTACACTACCTTTAACCTGGTCTCTGTGGTGCTAGGAGAGTGTTTAGACCTCTACACTACCTTTAACCTGGTATCTGTGGTGCTAGGAGAGTGTTTAGACCTCTACACTACCTTTAACCTGGTCTCTGTGGTGAAGAGAGAGTGTTTAGACCTCTACACTACCTTTAATCTGGTCTCTGTGGTGCTAGGTGAGTGTTTAGACCTCTACACTACCTTTAACCTGGTCTCTGTGGTGCTACGAGAGTGTTTAGACCTCTACACTACCTTTAACCTGGTCTCTGTGCTGCTAGGAGAGTGTTTAGACCTCTACACTACCTTTAACCTGGTCTCTGTGGTGCTAGGAGAGTGTTTGGACCTCTACACTACCTTTAACCTGGTCTCTGTGGTGCTAGGAGAGTGGTTAGACCTCTACACTACCTTTAACCTGGTCTCTGTGGTGCTAGGAGAGTGTTTAGACCTCTACACTACCTTTAACCTGGTCTCTGTGGTGCTAGGAGAGTGTTTAGACCTCTACACTACCTTTAACCAGGTCTCTATGGTGCTAGGAGAGTGTTTAGACCTCTACACTACCTTTAACCTGGTCTCTGTGGTGATAGGAGAGTGTTTAGACCTCTACACTACCTTTAACCTGGTCTCTGTGGTGCTAGGAGAGTGTTTAGACCTCTACACTACCTTTAACCTGGTCTATGTGGTGCTAGGAGAGTGTTTAGACCTCTACACTACCTTTAACCTGGTCTCTGTGGTGCTAGGAGAGTGTTTAGACCTCTACACTACCTTTAACCTGGTCCCTGTGGTGCTAGGAGAGTGTTTAGACCTCTACACTACCTTTAACCTGGTCTCTGTGGTGGTAGGATAGTGTTTAGACCTCTACACTACCTTTAACCTGGTCTCTGTGGTGCTAGGAGAGTGTTTAGACCTCTACACTACCTTTAACCTGGTGTCTGTGGTGCTAGGAGAGTGTTTAGACCTCTACACTACCTTTAACCTGGTCTCTGTGGTGCTAGGAGAGTGTTTAGACCTCTACACTACCTTTAACCTGGTCTATGTGGTGCTAGGAGAGTGTTTAGGCCTCTACACTACCTTTAACCTGGTCTCTGTGGTGCTAGGAGAGTGTTTAGACCTCTACACTACCTTTAACCTGGTCCCTGTGGTGCTAGGAGAGTGTTTAGACCTCTACACTACCTTTAACCTGGTCTCTGTGGTGGTAGGATAGTGTTTAGACCTCTACACTACCTTTAACCTGGTCTCTGTGGTGCTAGGAGAGTGTTTAGACCTCTACACTACCTTTAACCTGGTGTCTGTGGTGCTAGGAGAGTGTTTAGACCTCTACACTACCTTTAACCAGGTCTCTATGGTGCTAGGAGAGTGTTTAGACCTCTACACTACCTTTAACCTGGTCTCTGTGGTGATAGGAGAGTGTTTAGACCTCTACACTACCTTTAACCTGGTCTCTGTGGTGCTAGGAGAGTGTTTAGACCTCTACACTACCTTTAACCTGGTCTATGTGGTGCTAGGAGAGTGTTTAGACCTCTACACTACCTTTAACCTGGTCTCTGTGGTGCTAGGAGAGTGTTTAGACCTCTACACTACCTTTAACCTGGTCCCTGTGGTGCTAGGAGAGTGTTTAGACCTCTACACTACCTTTAACCTGGTCTCTGTGGTGGTAGGATAGTGTTTAGACCTCTACACTACCTTTAACCTGGTCTCTGTGGTGCTAGGAGAGTGTTTAGACCTCTACACTACCTTTAACCTGGTGTCTGTGGTGCTAGGAGAGTGTTTAGACCTCTACACTACCTTTAACCTGGTCTCTCTGGTGCTAGGATAGTGTTTAGACCTCTACACTACATTTAACCTGGTCTCTGTGGTGCTAGGAGAGTGTTTAGACCTCTACACTACCTTTAACCTGGTCTCTGTGGTGCTAGGAGAGTGTTTAGACCTCTACACTACCTTTAACCTGGTATCTGTGGTGCTAGGAGAGTGTTTAGACCTCTACACTACCTTTAACCTGGTCTCTGTGGTGAAGAGAGAGTGTTTAGACCTCTACACTACCTTTAATCTGGTCTCTGTGGTGCTAGGTGAGTGTTTAGACCTCTACACTACCTTTAACCTGGTCTCTGTGGTGGTAGGAGAGTGTTTAGACCTCTACACTACCTTTAACCTGGTCTCTGTGGTGCTAGGAGAGTGTTTAGACCTCTACACTACCTTTAACCTGGTGTCTGTGGTGCTAGGAGAGTGTTTAGACCTCTACACTACCTTTAACCTGGTCTCTCTGGTGCTAGGATAGTGTTTAGACCTCTACACTACATTTAACCTGGTCTCTGTGGTGCTAGGAGAGTGTTTAGACCTCTACACTACCTTTAACCTGGTCTCTGTGGTGCTAGGAGAGTGTTTAGACCTCTACACTACCTTTAACCTGGTATCTGTGGTGCTAGGAGAGTGTTTAGACCTCTACACTACCTTTAACCTGGTCTCTCTGGTGCTAGGATAGTGTTTAGACCTCTACACTACATTTAACCTGGTCTCTGTGGTGCTAGGAGAGTGTTTAGACCTCTACACTACCTTTAACCTGGTCTCTGTGGTGCTAGGAGAGTGTTTAGACCTCTACACTACCTTTAACCTGGTATCTGTGGTGCTAGGAGAGTGTTTAGACCTCTACACTACCTTTAACCTGGTCTCTGTGGTGAAGAGAGAGTGTTTAGACCTCTACACTACCTTTAATCTGGTCTCTGTGGTGCTAGGTGAGTGTTTAGACCTCTACACTACCTTTAACCTGGTCTCTGTGGTGGTAGGAGAGTGTTTAGACCTCTACACTACCTTTAACCTGGTCTCTGTGGTGCTAGGAGAGTGTTTAGACCTCTACACTACCTTTAACCTGGTCTCTGTGGTGCTAGGAGAGTGTTTAGACCTCTACTCTACCTTTAACCTGGTCTCTGTGGTGCTAGGAGAGTGTTTAGACCTCTACACTACCTTTAACTCAATTTATTTATTTATTTAATGACCATCCAGCCAGGCTGGTGGAATTTAGTTTCAGTGCAGATTTCATAGCAGTTCCAACATAAAAACATAAAAACATAGAACATATAACATCACTTACAGCGTACATAAAAGAAAACACAATTACATAGATACAGTTCAGAGTTTGTCCATGTCCATGTCAGCAGAGGTAAGGGGGGTTGCGGGGGGTACTACAGGGGGGGGGGGGTGCTACAGGGAGTTCAGTGTCCGTATGGCAGTGGGGAAGAAGCTGTTTTTGAACCGGGTTGTTTTGGTGGTCAGGGATCTGTAGCGCCTCCCGGAGGGCAGCAGCTGGAAGATGTGGTGTGCTGGGTGAGTGGGGTCGGAGATGATTTTCCTGGCTCTCCTGATTGTGATTTGGCGGTGGAGTGATTCGAGGGAAGGGAGGGGGGTGCAGATTATTTTTGACCTGGTCTCTGTGGTGCTAGGAGAGTGGTTAGACCTCTATACTACCTTTAACCTGGTCTATGTGGTGCTAGGAGAGTGTTTAGACCTCTACACTACATTTAACCTGGTCTCTGAGGTGGTAGGAGAGTGTTTATACCTCTACACTACCTTTAACCTGGTCTCTGTGGTGATAGGAGAGTGTTTAGACCTCTACACTACCTTTAACCTGGTCTCTGTGGGGGTAGGAGAGTGTTTAGACCTCTACACTACCTTTAACCTGGTCTCTGTGGTGCTAGGAGAGTGTTTAGACCTCTACACTACCTTTAACCTGGTCTCTGTGGTGCTAGGAGAGTGTTTAGACCTCTACACTACCTTTAACCTGGTCTCTGTGGTGCTAGGAGAGTGTTTAGACCTCTACACTACCTTTAACCTGGTCTCTGTGGTGCTAGGAGAGTGTTTAGACCTCTACACTACCTTTAACCTGGTCTCTGTGGTGCTAGGAGAGTGTTTAGACCTCTACACTACCTTTAACCTGGTCTCTGTGGTGCTAGGAGAGTGTTTAGACCTCTACACTACCTTTAACCTGGTCTCTGTGGTGCTAGGAGAGTGTTTAGACCTCTACACTACCTTTAACCTGGTCTCTGTGGTGCTACGAGAGTGTTTAGACCTCTACACTACCTTTAACCTGGTCTCTGTGCTGCTAGGAGAGTGTTTAGACCTCTACACTACCTTTAACCTGGTCTCTGTGGTGCTAGGAGAGTGTTTGGACCTCTACACTACCTTTAACCTGGTCTCTGTGGTGCTAGGAGAGTGGTTAGACCTCTACACTACCTTTAACCTGGTCTCTGTGGTGCTAGGAGAGTGGTTAGACCTCTATACTACCTTTAACCTGGTCTATGTGGTGCTAGGAGAGTGTTTAGACCTCTACACTACATTTAACCTGGTCTCTGAGGTGGTAGGAGAGTGTTTATACCTCTACACTACCTTTAACCTGGTCTCTGTGGTCATAGGAGAGTGTTTAGACCTCTACACTACCTTTAACCTGGTCTCTGTGGGGGTAGGAGAGTGTTTAGACCTCTACACTACCTTTAACCTGGTCTCTGTGGTGCTAGGAGAGTGTTTAGACCTCTACACTACCTTTAACCTGGTCTCTGTGGTGCTAGGAGAGTGTTTAGACCTCTACACTACCTTTAACCTGGTCTCTGTGGTGCTAGGAGAGTGTTTAGACCTCTACACTACCTTTAACCTGGTCTCTGTGGTGCTAGGAGAGTGTTTAGACCTCTACACTACCTTTAACCTGGTCTCTGTGGTGCTAGGAGAGTGTTTAGACCTCTACACTACCTTTAACCTGGTCTCTGTGGTGCTAGGAGAGTGTTTAGACCTCTACACTACCTTTAACCTGGTCTCTGTGGTGCTAGGAGAGTGTTTAGACCTCTACACTACCTTTAACCTGGTCTCTGTGGTGCTACGAGAGTGTTTAGACCTCTACACTACCTTTAACCTGGTCTCTGTGCTGCTAGGAGAGTGTTTAGACCTCTACACTACCTTTAACCTGGTCTCTGTGGTGCTAGGAGAGTGTTTGGACCTCTACACTACCTTTAACCTGGTCTCTGTGGTGCTAGGAGAGTGGTTAGACCTCTACACTACCTTTAACCTGGTCTCTGTGGTGCTAGGAGAGTGTTTAGACCTCTACACTACCTTTAACCTGGTCTCTGTGGTGCTAGGAGAGTGTTTAGACCTCTACACTACCTTTAACCTGGTCTCTGTGGTGATAGGAGAGTGTTTAGACCTCTACACTACCTTTAACCTGGTCTCTGTGGTGCTAGGAGAGTGTTTAGACCTCTACACTACCTTTAACCTGGTCTATGTGGTGCTAGGAGAGTGTTTAGACCTCTACACTACCTTTAACCTGGTCTCTGTGGTGCTAGGAGAGTGTTTAGACCTCTACACTACCTTTAACCTGGTCCCTGTGGTGCTAGGAGAGTGTTTAGACCTCTACACTACCTTTAACCTGGTCTCTGTGGTGGTAGGATAGTGTTTAGACCTCTACACTACCTTTAACCTGGTCTCTGTGGTGCTAGGAGAGTGTTTAGACCTCTACACTACCTTTAACCTGGTGTCTGTGGTGCTAGGAGAGTGTTTAGACCTCTACACTACCTTTAACCTGGTCTCTCTGGTGCTAGGATAGTGTTTAGACCTCTACACTACATTTAACCTGGTCTCTGTGGTGCTAGGAGAGTGTTTAGACCTCTACACTACCTTTAACCTGGTCTCTGTGGTGCTAGGAGAGTGTTTAGACCTCTACACTACCTTTAACCTGGTATCTGTGGTGCTAGGAGAGTGTTTAGACCTCTACACTACCTTTAACCTGGTCTCTGTGGTGAAGAGAGAGTGTTTAGACCTCTACACTACCTTTAATCTGGTCTCTGTGGTGCTAGGTGAGTGTTTAGACCTCTAAACTACCTTTAACCTGGTCTCTGTGGTGGTAGGAGAGTGTTTAGACCTCTACACTACCTTTAACCTGGTCTCTGTGGTGCTAGGATAGTGTTTAGACCTCTACACTACCTTTAACCTGGTCTCTGTGGTGGTAGGAGAGTGTTTAGACCTCTACACTACCTTTAACCTGGTCTCTGTGGTGCTAGGAGAGTGTTTAGACCTCTACACTACCTTTAACCTGGTCTCTGTGGTGCTAGGAGAGTGTTTAGACCTCTACACTACCTTTAACCTGGTCTCTGTGGTGCTAGAGAGTGTTTAGACCTCTACACTACCTTTAACCTGGTCTCTGTGGTGCTAGGAGAGTGTTTAGACCTCTACACTACCTTTAAACTGGTCTCTGTGGTGCTAGGAGAGTGGTTAGACCTCTACACTACCTTTAACCTGGTCTCTGTGGTGCTAGGAGAGTGTTTAGACCTCTACACTACCTTTAACCTGGTCTCTGTGGTGCTAGGAGAGTGTTTAGACCTCTACACTACCTTTAACCTGGTCTCTGTGGTGCTAGGAGAGTGTTTAGACCTCTACACTACCTTTAACCTGGTCTCTGTGGTGCTAGGAGAGTGTTTAGACCTCTACACTACCTTTAACCTGGTCTCTGTGGTGCTAGGAGAGTGTTTAGACCTCTACACTACCTTTAACCTGGTCTCTGTGGTGGTAGGAGAGTGTTTAGACCTCTACACTACCTTTAACCTGGTCTCTGTGGTGCTAGGAGAGTGTTTAGACCTCTACACTACCTTTAACCTGGTCTCTGTGGTGGTAGGAGAGTGTTTAGACCTCTACACTACCTTTAACCTGGTCTCTGTGGTGCTAGGAGAGTGTTTAGACCTCTACACTACCTTTAACCTGGTCTCTGTGGTGCTAGGAGAGTGTTTAGACCTCTACACTACCTTTAACCTGGTCTCTGTGGTGCTAGGAGAGTGTTTAGACCTCTACACTACCTTTAACCTGGTCTCTGTGGTGCTAGGAGAGTGGTTAGACCTCTATACTACCTTTAACCTGGTCTATGTGGTGCTAGGAGAGTGTTTAGACCTCTACACTACCTTTAACCTGGTCTCTGAGGTGGTAGGAGAGTGTTTATACCTCTACACTACCTTTAACCTGGTCTCTGTGGTGATAGGAGAGTGTTTAGACCTCTACACTACCTTGAACCTGGTCTCTGTGGGGTAGGAGAGTGTTTAGACCTCTACACTACCTTTAACCTGGTCTCTGTGGTGCTAGGAGAGTGTTTAGACCTCTACACTACCTTTAACCTGGTCTCTGTGGTGCTAGGAGAGTGTTTAGACCTCTACACTACCTTTAACCTGGTCTCTGTGGTGCTAGGAGAGTGTTTAGACCTCTACACTACCTTTAACCTGGTCTCTGTGGTGCTAGGAGAGTGTTTAGACCTCTACACTACCTTTAACCTGGTCTCTGTGGTGCTAGGAGAGTGTTTAGACCTCTACACTACCTTTAACCTGGTCTCTGTGGTGGTAGGAGAGTGTTTAGACCTCTACACTACCTTTAACCTGGTCTCTGTGGTGCTAGGAGAGTGTTTAGACCTCTACACTACCTTTAACCTGGTCTCTGTGGTGGTAGGAGAGTGTTTAGACCTCTACACTACCTTTAACCTGGTCTCTGTGGTGCTAGGAGAGTGTTTAGACCTCTACACTACCTTTAACCTGGTCTCTGTGGTGCTAGGAGAGTGTTTAGACCTCTACACTACCTTTAACCTGGTCTCTGTGGTGCTAGGAGAGTGTTTAGACCTCTACACTACCTTTAACCTGGTCTCTGTGGTGCTAGGAGAGTGTTTAGACCTCTACACTACCTTTAACCTGGTCTCTGAGGTGGTAGGAGAGTGTTTAGACCTCTACACTACCTTTAACCTGGTCTCTGAGGTGGTAGGAGAGTGTTTATACCTCTACACTACCTTTAACCTGGTCTCTGTGGTGATAGGAGAGTGTTTAGACCTCTACACTACCTTTAACATGGTCTCTGTGGGGTAGGAGAGTGTTTAGACCTCTACACTACCTTTAACCTGGTCTCTGTGGTGCTAGGAGAGTGTTTAGACCTCTACACTACCTTTAACCTGGTCTCTGTGGTGCTAGGAGAGTGTTTAGACCTCTACACTACCTTTAACCTGGTCTCTGTGGTGCTAGGAGAGTGTTCAGACCTCTACACTACCTTTAACCTGGTCTCTGTGGTGCTAGGAGAGTGTTTAGACCTCTACACTACCTTTAACCTGGTCTCTGTGGTGCTAGGAGAGTGTTTAGACCTCTACACTACCTTTAATCTGGTCTCTGTGGTGCTAGGAGAGTGGTTAGACCTCTACACTACCTTTAACCTGGTCTATGTGGTGCTAGGAGAGTGTTTAGACCTCTACACTACCTTTAACCTGGTCTTTGTGGTGCTAGGAGAGTGGTTAGACCTCTACACTACCTTTAACCTGGTCTATGTGGTGCTAGGAGAGTGGTTAGACCTCTACACTACCTTTAACCTGGTCTCTGTGGTGCTAGGAGAGTGTTTATACCTCTACACTACCGTCTCTGTGGTGCTAGGAGAGTGTTTAGACCTCTACACTACCTTTAACCTGGTCTCTGTGGTGCTAGGAGAGTGTTTAGACCTCTACACTACCTTTAACCTGGTCTCTGTGGTGCTAGGAGAGTGTTTAGACCTCTACACTACCTTTAACCTGGTCTCTGTGGTTCTAGGAGAGTGTTTAGACCTCTACACTACCTTTAACCTGGTCTCTGTGGTGCTAGGAGAGTGTTTAGACCTCTACACTACCTTTAACCTGGTCTCTGTGGTGCTAGGAGAGTGTTTAGACCTCTACACTACCTTTAACCTGGTCTCTGTGGTGCTAGAGAGTGTTTAGACCTCTACACTACCTTTAATCTGGTCTCTGTGGGGCTAGGAGAGTGTTTAGACCTCTACACTACCTTTAACCTGGTCTCTGTGGTGCTAGAGAGTGTTTAGACCTCTACACTACCTTTAACCTGGTCTCTGTGGTGCTAGGAGAGTGTTTAGACCTCTACACTACCTTTAACCTGGTCTCTGTGGTGCTAGGATAGTGTTTAGACCTCTACACTACCTTTAACCTGGTCTCTGTGGTGGTAGGAGAGTGTTTAGACCTCTACACTACCTTTAACCTGGTCTCTGTGGTGCTAGGAGAGTGTTTAGACCTCTACACTACCTTTAACCTGGTCTCTGTGGTGCTAGGAGAGTGTTTAGACCTCTACACTACCTTTAACCTGGTCTCTGTGGTGCTAGAGAGTGTTTAGACCTCTACACTACCTTTAACCTGGTCTCTGTGGTGCTAGGAGAGTGTTTAGACCTCTACACTACCTTTAAACTGGTCTCTGTGGTGCTAGGAGAGTGGTTAGACCTCTACACTACCTTTAACCTGGTCTCTGTGGTGCTAGGAGAGTGTTTAGACCTCTACACTACCTTTAACCTGGTCTCTGTGGTGCTAGGAGAGTGTTTAGACCTCTACACTACCTTTAACCTGGTCTCTGTGGTGCTAGGAGAGTGTTTAGACCTCTACACTACCTTTAACCTGGTCTCTGTGGTGCTAGGAGAGTGTTTAGACCTCTACACTACCTTTAACCTGGTCTCTGTGGTGCTAGGAGAGTGTTTAGACCTCTACACTACCTTTAACCTGGTCTCTGTGGTGGTAGGAGAGTGTTTAGACCTCTACACTACCTTTAACCTGGTCTCTGTGGTGCTAGGAGAGTGTTTAGACCTCTACACTACCTTTAACCTGGTCTCTGTGGTGGTAGGAGAGTGTTTAGACCTCTACACTACCTTTAACCTGGTCTCTGTGGTGCTAGGAGAGTGTTTAGACCTCTACACTACCTTTAACCTGGTCTCTGTGGTGCTAGGAGAGTGTTTAGACCTCTACACTACCTTTAACCTGGTCTCTGTGGTGCTAGGAGAGTGTTTAGACCTCTACACTACCTTTAACCTGGTCTCTGTGGTGCTAGGAGAGTGTTTAGACCTCTACACTACCTTTAACCTGGTCTCTGTGGTGGTAGGAGAGTGTTTAGACCTCTACACTACCTTTAACCTGGTCTCTGTGGTGCTAGGAGAGTGTTTAGACCTCTACACTACCTTTAACCTGGTCTCTGTGGTGGTAGGAGAGTGTTTAGACCTCTACACTACCTTTAACCTGGTCTCTGTGGTGCTAGGAGAGTGTTTAGACCTCTACACTACCTTTAACCTGGTCTCTGTGGTGCTAGGAGAGTGTTTAGACCTCTACACTACCTTTAACCTGGTCTCTGTGGTGCTAGGAGAGTGTTTAGACCTCTACACTACCTTTAACCTGGTCTCTGTGGTGCTAGGAGAGTGGTTAGACCTCTATACTACCTTTAACCTGGTCTATGTGGTGCTAGGAGAGTGTTTAGACCTCTACACTACCTTTAACCTGGTCTCTGAGGTGGTAGGAGAGTGTTTATACCTCTACACTACCTTTAACCTGGTCTCTGTGGTGATAGGAGAGTGTTTAGACCTCTACACTACCTTGAACCTTGTCTCTGTGGGGTAGGAGAGTGTTTAGACCTCTACACTACCTTTAACCTGGTCTCTGTGGTGCTAGGAGAGTGTTTAGACCTCTACACTACCTTTAACCTGGTCTCTGTGGTGCTAGGAGAGTGTTTAGACCTCTACACTACCTTTAAGCTGGTCTCTGTGGTGCTAGGAGAGTGTTTAGACCTCTACACTACCTTTAACCTGGTCTCTGTGGTGCTAGGAGAGTGTTTAGACCTCTACACTACCTTTAACCTGGTCTCTGTGGTGCTAGGAGAGTGTTTAGACCTCTACACTACCTTTAACCTGGTCTCTGTGGTGGTAGGAGAGTGTTTAGACCTCTACACTACCTTTAACCTGGTCTCTGTGGTGCTAGGAGAGTGTTTAGACCTCTACACTACCTTTAACCTGGTCTCTGTGGTGGTAGGAGAGTGTTTAGACCTCTACACTACCTTTAACCTGGTCTCTGTGGTGCTAGGAGAGTGTTTAGACCTCTACACTACCTTTAACCTGGTCTCTGTGGTGCTAGGAGAGTGTTTAGACCTCTACACTACCTTTAACCTGGTCTCTGTGGTGCTAGGAGAGTGTTTAGACCTCTACACTACCTTTAACCTGGTCTCTGTGGTGCTAGGAGAGTGTTTAGACCTCTACACTACCTTTAACCTGGTCTCTGAGGTGGTAGGAGAGTGTTTAGACCTCTACACTACCTTTAACCTGGTCTCTGAGGTGGTAGGAGAGTGTTTATACCTCTACACTACCTTTAACCTGGTCTCTGTGGTGATAGGAGAGTGTTTAGACCTCTACACTACCTTTAACATGGTCTCTGTGGGGTAGGAGAGTGTTTAGACCTCTACACTACCTTTAACCTGGTCTCTGTGGTGCTAGGAGAGTGTTTAGACCTCTACACTACCTTTAACCTGGTCTCTGTGGTGCTAGGAGAGTGTTTAGACCTCTACACTACCTTTAACCTGGTCTCTGTGGTGCTAGGAGAGTGTTTAGACCTCTACACTACCTTTAACCTGGTCTCTGTGGTGCTAGGAGAGTGTTTAGACCTCTACACTACCTTTAACCTGGTCTCTGTGGTGCTAGGAGAGTGTTTAGACCTCTACACTACCTTTAACCTGGTCTCTGTGGTGCTAGGAGAGTGTTTAGACCTCTACACTACCTTTAACCTGGTCTCTGTGGTGCTAGGAGAGTGTTTAGACCTCTACACTACCTTTAATCTGGTCTCTGTGGTGCTAGGAGAGTGGTTAGACCTCTACACTACCTTTAACCTGGTCTATGTGGTGCTAGGAGAGTGTTTAGACCTCTACACTACCTTTAACCTGGTCTTTGTGGTGCTAGGAGAGTGGTTAGACCTCTACACTACCTTTAACCTGGTCTATGTGGTGCTAGGAGAGTGGTTAGACCTCTACACTACCTTTAACCTGGTCTCTGTGGTGCTAGGAGAGTGTTTATACCTCTACACTACCGTCTCTGTGGTGCTAGGAGAGTGTTTAGACCTCTACACTACCTTTAACCTGGTCTCTGTGGTGCTAGGAGAGTGTTTAGACCTCTACACTACCTTTAACCTGGTCTCTGTGGTGCTAGGAGAGTGTTTAGACCTCTACACTACCTTTAACCTGGTCTCTGTGGTTCTAGGAGAGTGTTTAGACCTCTACACTACCTTTAACCTGGTCTCTGTGGTGCTAGGAGAGTGTTTAGACCTCTACACTACCTTTAACCTGGTCTCTGTGGTGCTAGGAGAGTGTTTAGACCTCTACACTACCTTTAACCTGGTCTCTGTGGTGCTAGAGAGTGTTTAGACCTCTACACTACCTTTAATCTGGTCTCTGTGGGGCTAGGAGAGTGTTTAGACCTCTACACTACCTTTAACCTGGTCTCTGTGGTGCTAGAGAGTGTTTAGACCTCTACACTACCTTTAACCTGGTCTCTGTGGTGCTAGGAGAGTGTTTAGACCTCTACACTACCTTTAACCTGGTCTCTGTGGTGCTAGGATAGTGTTTAGACCTCTACACTACCTTTAACCTGGTCTCTGTGGTGGTAGGAGAGTGTTTAGACCTCTACACTACCTTTAACCTGGTCTCTGTGGTGCTAGGAGAGTGTTTAGACCTCTACACTACCTTTAACCTGGTCTCTGTGGTGCTAGGAGAGTGTTTAGACCTCTACACTACCTTTAACCTGGTCTCTGTGGTGCTAGAGAGTGTTTAGACCTCTACACTACCTTTAACCTGGTCTCTGTGGTGCTAGGAGAGTGTTTAGACCTCTACACTACCTTTAAACTGGTCTCTGTGGTGCTAGGAGAGTGGTTAGACCTCTACACTACCTTTAACCTGGTCTCTGTGGTGCTAGGAGAGTGTTTAGACCTCTACACTACCTTTAACCTGGTCTCTGTGGTGCTAGGAGAGTGTTTAGACCTCTACACTACCTTTAACCTGGTCTCTGTGGTGCTAGGAGAGTGTTTAGACCTCTACACTACCTTTAACCTGGTCTCTGTGGTGCTAGGAGAGTGTTTAGACCTCTACACTACCTTTAACCTGGTCTCTGTGGTGCTAGGAGAGTGTTTAGACCTCTACACTACCTTTAACCTGGTCTCTGTGGTGCTAGAGAGTGTTTAGACCTTTACACTACCTTTAACCTGGTCTCTGTGGTGCTAGGAGAGTGTTTAGACCTCTACACTACCTTTAACCTGGTCTCTGTGGTGCTAGGAGAGTGTTTAGACCTCTACACTACCTTTAACCTGGTCTCTGTGGTGCTAGGAGAGTGTTTAGACATCTACACTACCTTTAACCTGGTCTCTGTGGTGCTAGGAGAGTGTTTAGACCTCTACACTACCTTTAACCTGGTCTCTGTGGTGCTAGGAGAGTGTTTAGACCTCTACACTAACTTTAACCTGGTCTCTGTGGTGCTAGGAGAGTGTTTAGACCTCTACACTACCTTTAACCTGGTCTCTGTGGTGCTAGGAGAGTGTTTAGACCTCTACACTACCTTTAACCTGGTCTCTGTGGTGGTAGGAGAGTGTTTAGACCTCTACACTACCTTTAACCTGGTCTCGGTGGTGCTAGGAGAGTGTTTAGACCTCTACACTACATTTAACCTGGTCTCTGTGGTGCTAGGAGAGTGTTTAGACCTCTACACTACCTTTAATCTGGTCTCTGTGGTGCTAGGAGAGTGTTTAGACCTCTACACTACCTTTAACCTGGTCTCTGTGGGGTAGGAGAGTGTTTAGACCTCTACACTACCTTTAACCTGGTCTCTGTGGTGCTAGGAGAGTGTTTAGACCTCTACACTACCTTTAACCTGGTCTCTGTGGTGCTAGAGAGTGTTTAGACCTCTACACTACCTTTAACCTGGTCTCTGTGGTGCTAGGAGAGTGTTTAGACCTCTACACTACCTTTAAACTGGTCTCTGTGGTGCTAGGAGAGTGGTTAGACCTCTACACTACCTTTAACCTGGTCTCTGTGGTGCTAGGAGAGTGTTTAGACCTCTACACTACCTTTAACCTGGTCTCTGTGGTGCTAGGAGAGTGTTTAGACCTCTACACTACCTTTAACCTGGTCTCTGTGGTGCTAGGAGAGTGTTTAGACCTCTACACTACCTTTAACCTGGTCTCTGTGGTGCTAGGAGAGTGTTTAGACCTCTACACTACCTTTAACCTGGTCTCTGTGGTGCTAGGAGAGTGTTTAGACCTCTACACTACCTTTAACCTGGTCTCTGTGGTGCTAGAGAGTGTTTAGACCTCTACACTACCTTTAACCTGGTCTCTGTGGTGCTAGGAGAGTGTTTAGACCTCTACACTACCTTTAACCTGGTCTCTGTGGTGCTAGGAGAGTGTTTAGACCTCTACACTACCTTTAACCTGGTCTCTGTGGTGCTAGGAGAGTGTTTAGACATCTACACTACCTTTAACCTGGTCTCTGTGGTGCTAGGAGAGTGTTTAGACCTCTACACTACCTTTAACCTGGTCTCTGTGGTGCTAGGAGAGTGTTTAGACCTCTACACTAACTTTAACCTGGTCTCTGTGGTGCTAGGAGAGTGTTTAGACCTCTACACTACCTTTAACCTGGTCTCTGTGGTGCTAGGAGAGTGTTTAGACCTCTACACTACCTTTAACCTGGTCTCTGTGGTGGTAGGAGAGTGTTTAGACCTCTACACTACCTTTAACCTGGTCTCGGTGGTGCTAGGAGAGTGTTTAGACCTCTACACTACATTTAACCTGGTCTCTGTGGTGCTAGGAGAGTGTTTAGACCTCTACACTACCTTTAATCTGGTCTCTGTGGTGCTAGGAGAGTGTTTAGACCTCTACACTACCTTTAACCTGGTCTCTGTGGGGTAGGAGAGTGTTTAGACCTCTACACTACCTTTAACCTGGTCTCTGTGGTGCTAGGAGAGTGTTTAGACCTCTACACTACCTTTAACCTGGTCTCTGTGGTGCTAGGAGAGAGTTTAGACCTCTACACTACCTTTAACCTGGTCTTTGTGGTGCTAGGAGAGTGGTTAGACCTCTACACTACCTTTAACCTGGTCTATGTGGTGCTAGGAGAGTGGTTAGACCTCTACACTACCTTTAACCTGGTCTCTGTGGTGCTAGGAGAGTGTTTATACCTCTACACTACCGTCTCTGTGGTGCTAGGAGAGTGTTTAGACCTCTACACTACCTTTAACCTGGTCTCTGTGGTGCTAGGAGAGTGTTTAGACCTCTACACTACCTTTAACCTGGTCTCTGTGGTGCTAGGAGAGTGTTTAGACCTCTACACTACCTTTAACCTGGTCTCTGTGGTTCTAGGAGAGTGTTTAGACCTCTACACTACCTTTAACCTGGTCTCTGTGGTGCTAGGAAAGTGTTTAGACCTCTACACTACCTTTAACCTGGTCTCTGTGGTGCTAGGAGAGTGTTTAGACCTCTACACTACCTTTAACCTGGTCTCTGTGGTGCTAGGAGAGTGTTTAGACCTCTACACTACCTTTAACCTGGTCTCGGTGGTGCTAGGAGAGTGTTTAGACCTCTACACTACCTTTAACCTGGTCTCTGTGGTGCTAGGAGAGTGTTTAGACCTCTACACTACCTTTAACCTGGTCTCTGTGGTGGTAGGAGAGTGTTTAGACCTCTACACTACCTTTAACCTGGTCTCTGTGGTGCTAGGAGAGTGTTTAGACCTCTACACTACCTTTAACCTGGTCTCTGTGGTGGTAGGAGAGTGTTTAGACCTCTACACTACCTTTAACCTGGTCTCTGTGGTGCTAAGAGAGTGTTTAGACCTCTACACTACCTTTAACCTTGTCTCTGTGGTGCTAGGAGAGTGTTTAGACCTCTACACTACCTTTAACCTGGTCTCTGTGGTGCTAGGAGAGTGTTTAGACCTCTACACTACCTTTAACCTGGTCTCTGTGGTGCTAGGAGAGTGGTTAGACCTCTATACTACCTTTAACCTGGTCTATGTGGTGCTAGGAGAGTGTTTAGACCTCTACACTACCTTTAACCTGGTCTCTGAGGTGGTAGGAGACTGTTTATACCTCTACACTACCTTTAACCTGGTCTCTGTGGTGATAGGAGAGTGTTTAGACCTCTACACTACCTTGAACCTGGTCTCTGTGGGGTAGGAGAGTGTTTAGACCTCTACACTACCTTTAACCTGGTCTCTGTGGTGCTAGGAGAGTGTTTAGACCTCTACACTACCTTTAACCTGGTCTCTGTGGTGCTAGGAGAGTGTTTAGACCTCTACACTACCTTTAACCTGGTCTCTGTGGTGCTAGGAGAGTGTTTAGACCTCTACACTACCTTTAACCTGGTCTCTGTGGTGCTAGGAGAGTGTTTAGACCTCTACACTACCTTTAACCTGGTCTCTGTGGTGCTAGGAGAGTGTTTAGACCTCTACACTACCTTTAACCTGGTCTCTGTGGTGGTAGGAGAGTGTTTAGACCTCTACACTACCTTTAACCTGGTCTCTGTGGTGCTAGGAGAGTGTTTAGACCTCTACACTACCTTTAACCTGGTCTCTGTGGTGGTAGGAGAGTGTTTAGACCTCTACACTACCTTTAACCTGGTCTCTGTGGTGCTAGGAGAGTGTTTAGACCTCTACACTACCTTTAACCTGGTCTCTGTGGTGCTAGGAGAGTGTTTAGACCTCTACACTACCTTTAACCTGGTCTCTGTGGTGCTAGGAGAGTGTTTAGACCTCTACACTACCTTTAACCTGGTCTCTGAGGTGGTAGGAGAGTGTTTAGACCTCTACACTACCTTTAACCTGGTCTCTGAGGTGGTAGGAGAGTGTTTATACCTCTACACTACCTTTAACCTGGTCTCTGTGGTGATAGGAGAGTGTTTAGACCTCTACACTACCTTTAACATGGTCTCTGTGGGGTAGGAGAGTGTTTAGACCTCTACACTACCTTTAACCTGGTCTCTGTGGTGCTAGGAGAGTGTTTAGACCTCTACACTACCTTTAACCTGGTCTCTGTGGTGCTAGGAGAGTGTTTAGACCTCTACACTACCTTTAACCTGGTCTCTGTGGTGCTAGGAGAGTGTTTAGACCTCTACACTACCTTTAACCTGGTCTCTGTGGTGCTAGGAGAGTGTTTAGACCTCTACACTACCTTTAACCTGGTCTCTGTGGTGCTAGGAGAGTGTTTAGACCTCTACACTACCTTTAACCTGGTCTCTGTGGTGCTAGGAGAGTGTTTAGACCTCTACACTACCTTTAACCTGGTCTCTGTGGTGCTAGGAGAGTGTTTAGACCTCTACACTACCTTTAACCTGGTCTCTGTGGTGCTAGGAGAGTGTTTAGACCTCTACACTACCTTTAATCTGGTCTCTGTGGTGCTAGGAGAGTGGTTAGACCTCTACACTACCTTTAACCTGGTCTATGTGGTGCTAGGAGAGTGTTTAGACCTCTACACTACCTTTAACCTGGTCTCTGTGGTGCTAGGAGAGTGTTTAGACCTCTACACTACCTTTAACCTGGTCTTTGTGGTGCTAGGAGAGTGGTTAGACCTCTACACTACCTTTAACCTGGTCTATGTGGTGCTAGGAGAGTGGTTAGACCTCTACACTACCTTTAACCTGGTCTCTGTGGTGCTAGCAGAGTGTTTATACCTCTACACTACCGTCTCTGTGGTGCTAGGAGAGTGTTTAGACCTCTACACTACCTTTAACCTGGTCTCTGTGGTGCTAGGAGAGTGTTTAGACCTCTACACTACCTTTAACCTGGTCTCTGTGGTTCTAGGAGAGTGTTTAGACCTCTACACTACCTTTAACCTGGTCTCTGTGGTGCTAGGAGAGTGTTTAGACCTCTACACTACCTTTAACCTGGTCTCTGTGGTGCTAGGAGAGTGTTTAGACCTCTACACTACCTTTAACCTGGTCTCTGTGGTGCTAGAGAGTGTTTAGACCTCTACACTACCTTTAACCTGGTATCTGTGGTGCTAGGAGAGTGTTTAGACCTCTACACTACCTTTAACCTGGTCTCTGTGATGCTAGGAGAGTGTTTAGACCTCTACACTACCTTTAACCTGGTCTCTGTGGTGCTAGGAGAGTGTTTAGACCTCTACACTACCTTTAACCTGGTCTCTGTGGTGCTAGGAGAGTGTTTAGACCTCTACACTACCTTTAACCTGGTCTCTGTGGTGCTAGGAGAGTGTTTAGACCTCTACACTACCTTTAACCTGGTCTCTGTGGTGATAGGAGAGTGTGTAGACCTCTACACTACCTTTAACCTGGTCTCTGTGGTGCTAGGAGAGTGTTTAGACCTCTACACTACCTTTAACCTGGTCTCTGTGGTGCTAGGAGAGTGTTTAGACCTCTACACTACCTTTAACCTGGTCTCTGTGGTGCTAGGAGAGTGTTTAGACCTCTACACTACCTTTAACCTGGTCTCTGTGGTGCTAGGAGAGTGTTTAGACCTCTACACTACCTTTAACCTGGTCTCTGTGGTGCTAGGAGAGTGTTTAGACCTCTACACTACCTTTAACCTGGTCTCTGTGGTGCTAGGAGAGTGTTTAGACCTCTACACTACCTTTAACCTGGTCTCTGTGGTGCTAGGAGAGTGTTTAGACCTCTACACTACCTTTAACCTGGTCTCTGTGGTGATAGGAGAGTGTTTAGACCTCTACACTACCTTTAACCTGGTCTCTGTGGTGCTAGGAGAGTGTTTAGACCTCTACACTACCTTTAACCTGGTATATGTGGTAATAGGAGAGTGTTTAGACCTCTACACTACCTTTAACCTGGTCTCTGTGATGCTAGGAGAGTGTTTAGACCTCTACACTACCTTTAACCTGGTCTCTGTGGTGCTAGGAGAGTGTTTAGACCTCTACACTACCTTTAACCTGGTCTCTGTGGTGCTAGGAGAGTGTTTAGACCTCTACACTACCTTTAACCTGGTCTCTGTGGTGCTAGGAGAGTGTTTAGACCTCTACACTACCTTTAACCTGGTCTCTGTGGTGATAGGAGAGTGTTTAGACCTCTACACTACCTTTAACCTGGTCTCTGTGGTGCTAGGAGAGTGTTTAGACCTCTACACTACCTTTAACCTGGTCTCTGTGGTGCTAGGAGAGTGTTTAGACCTCTACACTACCTTTAACCTGGTCTCTGTGGTGCTAGGAGAGTGTTTAGACCTCTACACTACCTTTAACCTGGTCTCTGTGGTGCTAGGAGAGTGTTTAGACCTCTACACTACCTTTAACCTGGTCTCTGTGGTGCTAGGAGAGTGTTTAGACCTCTACACTACCTTTAACCTGGTCTCTGTGGTGCTAGGAGAGTGTTTAGACCTCTACACTACCTTTAACCTGGTCTCTGTGGTGCTAGAGAGTGTTTAGACCTCTACACTACCTTTAACCTGGTATCTGTGGTGCTAGGAGAGTGTTTAGACCTCTACACTACCTTTAACCTGGTCTCTGTGATGCTAGGAGAGTGTTTAGACCTCTACACTACCTTTAACCTGGTCTCTGTGGTGCTAGGAGAGTGTTTAGACCTCTACACTACCTTTAACCTGGTCTCTGTGGTGCTAGGAGAGTGTTTAGACCTCTACACTACCTTTAACCTGGTCTCTGTGGTGCTAGGAGAGTGTTTAGACCTCTACACTACCTTTAACCTGGTCTCTGTGGTGATAGGAGAGTGTGTAGACCTCTACACTACCTTTAACCTGGTCTCTGTGGTGCTAGGAGAGTGTTTAGACCTCTACACTACCTTTAACCTGGTCTCTGTGGTGCTAGGAGAGTGTTTAGACCTCTACACTACCTTTAACCTGGTCTCTGTGGTGCTAGGAGAGTGTTTAGACCTCTACACTACCTTTAACCTGGTCTCTGTGGTGCTAGGAGAGTGTTTAGACCTCTACACTACCTTTAACCTGGTCTCTGTGGTGCTAGGAGAGTGTTTAGACCTCTACACTACCTTTAACCTGGTCTCTGTGGTGCTAGGAGAGTGTTTAGACCTCTACACTACCTTTAACCTGGTCTCTGTGGTGCTAGAGAGTGTTTAGACCTCTACACTACCTTTAACCTGGTCTCTGTGGTGCTAGGAGAGTGTTTAGACCTCTACACTACCTTTAACCTGGTCTCTGTGGTGCTAGGAGAGTGTTTAGACCTCTACACTACCTTTAACCTGGTCTCTGTGGTGCTAGGAGAGTGTTTAGACCTCTACACTACCTTTAACCTGGTATATGTGGTAATAGGAGAGTGTTTAGACCTCTACACTACCTTTAACCTGGTCTCTGTGATGCTAGGAGAGTGTTTAGACCTCTACACTACCTTTAACCTGGTCTCTGTGGTGCTAGGAGAGTGTTTAGACCTCTACACTACCTTTAACCTGGTCTCTGTGGTGCTAGGAGAGTGTTTAGACCTCTACACTACCTTTAACCTGGTCTCTGTGGTGCTAGGAGAGTGTTTAGACCTCTACACTACCTTTAACCTGGTCTCTGTGGTGATAGGAGAGTGTTTAGACCTCTACACTACCTTTAACCTGGTCTCTGTGGTGATAGGAGAGTGTTAGACCTCTACACTACCTTTAACCTGGTCTCTGTGGTGCTAGGAGAGTGTTTAGACCTCTACACTACCTTTAACCTGGTATATGTGGTAATAGGAGAGTGTTTAGACCTCTACACTACCTTAACCTGGTCTCTGTGATGCTAGGAGAGTGTTTAGACCTCTACACTACCTTTAACCTGGTCTCTGTGGTGCTAGGAGAGTGTTTAGACCTCTACACTACCTTTAACCTGGTCTCTGTGGTGCTAGGAGAGTGTTTAGACCTCTACACTACCTTTAACCTGGTCTCTGTGGTGCTAGGAGAGTGTTTAGACCTCTACACTACCTTTAACCTGGTCTCTGTGGTGATAGGAGAGTGTTTAGACCTCTACACTACCTTTAACCTGGTCTCTGTGGTGCTAGGAGAGTGTTTAGACCTCTACACTACCTTTAACCTGGTCTCTGTGGTGCTAGGAGAGTGTTTAGACCTCTACACTACCTTTAACCTGGTCTCTGTGGTGCTAGGAGAGTGTTTAGACCTCTACACTACCTTTAACCTGGTCTCTGTGGTGCTAGGAGAGTGTTTAGACCTCTACACTACCTTTACCTGGTCTCTGTGGTGCTAGGAGAGTGTTTAGACCTCTACACTACCTTTAACCTGGTCTCTGTGGTGCTAGGAGAGTGTTTAGACCTCTACACTACCTTTAACCTGGTCTCTGTGGTGCTAGAGAGTGTTTAGACCTCTACACTACCTTTAACCTGGTATCTGTGGTGCTAGGAGAGTGTTTAGACCTCTACACTACCTTTAACCTGGTCTCTGTGATGCTAGGAGAGTGTTTAGACCTCTACACTACCTTTAACCTGGTCTCTGTGGTGCTAGGAGAGTGTTTAGACCTCTACACTACCTTTAACCTGGTCTCTGTGGTGCTAGGAGAGTGTTTAGACCTCTACACTACCTTTAACCTGGTCTCTGTGGTGCTAGGAGAGTGTTTAGACCTCTACACTACCTTTAACCTGGTCTCTGTGGTGATAGGAGAGTGTGTAGACCTCTACACTACCTTTAACCTGGTCTCTGTGGTGCTAGGAGAGTGTTTAGACCTCTACACTACCTTTAACCTGGTCTCTGTGGTGCTAGGAGAGTGTTTAGACCTCTACACTACCTTTAACCTGGTCTCTGTGGTGCTAGGAGAGTGTTTAGACCTCTACACTACCTTTAACCTGGTCTCTGTGGTGCTAGGAGAGTGTTTAGACCTCTACACTACCTTTAACCTGGTCTCTGTGGTGCTAGGAGAGTGTTTAGACCTCTACACTACCTTTAACCTGGTCTCTGTGGTGCTAGGAGAGTGTTTAGACCTCTACACTACCTTAACCTGGTCTCTGTGGTGCTAGGAGAGTGTTTAGACCTCTACACTACCTTTAACCTGGTCTCTGTGGTGCTAGGAGAGTGTTTAGACCTCTACACTACCTTTAACCTGGTCTCTGTGGTGATAGGAGAGTGTTTAGACCTCTACACTACCTTTAACCTGGTCTCTGTGGTGCTAGGAGAGTGTTTAGACCTCTACACTACCTTTAACCTGGTATATGTGGTAATAGGAGAGTGTTTAGACCTCTACACTACCTTTAACCTGGTCTCTGTGATGCTAGGAGAGTGTTTAGACCTCTACACTACCTTTACCTGGTCTCTGTGGTGCTAGGAGAGTGTTTAGACCTCTACACTACCTTTAACCTGGTCTCTGTGGTGCTAGGAGAGTGTTTAGACCTCTACACTACCTTAACCTGGTCTCTGTGGTGCTAGGAGAGTGTTTAGACCTCTACACTACCTTTAACCTGGTCTCTGTGGTGATAGGAGAGTGTTTAGACCTCTACACTACCTTTAACCTGGTCTCTGTGGTGCTAGGAGAGTGTTTAGACCTCTACACTACCTTTAACCTGGTCTCTGTGGTGCTAGGAGAGTGTTTAGACCTCTACACTACCTTTAACCTGGTCTCTGTGGTGCTAGGAGAGTGTTTAGACCTCTACACTACCTTTAACCTGGTCTCTGTGGTGCTAGGAGAGTGTTTAGACCTCTACACTACCTTTAACCTGGTCTCTGTGGTGCTAGGAGAGTGTTTAGACCTCTACACTACCTTTAACCTGGTCTCTGTGGTGCTAGGAGAGTGTTTAGACCTCCACACTACCTTTAACCTGGTCTCTGTGGTGCTAGGAGAGTGTTTAGACCTCTACACTACCTTTAACCTGGTCTCTGTGGTGCTAGGAGAGTGTTTAGACCTCTACACTACCTTTAACCTGGTCTCTGTGGTGATAGGAGAGTGTTTAGACCTCTACACTACCTTTAACCTGGTCTCTGTGGTGATAGGAGAGTGTTTAGACCTCTACACTACCTTTAACCTGGTCTCTGTGGTGCTAGGAGAGTGTTTAGACCTCTACACTACCTTTAACCTGGTCTCTGTGGTGCTAGGAGAGTGTTTAGACCTCTACACTACCTTTAACCTGGTCTCTGTGGTGCTAGGAGAGTGTTTAGACCTCTACACTACCTTTAACCTGGTCTCTGTGGTGCTAGGAGAGTGTTTAGACCTCTACACTACCTTTAACCTGGTCTCTGTGGTGCTAGGAGAGTGTTTAGACCTCTACACTAC
This sequence comes from Notolepis coatsorum, assembly GCF_963971535.1. NCBI lineage: Eukaryota > Metazoa > Chordata > Actinopteri > Aulopiformes > Paralepididae > Notolepis > Notolepis coatsorum. Next base: position 271,225,233 of record NC_140165.1, read on the forward strand.
CTTTAACCTGGTCTCTGTGGTGCTAGGAGAGTGTTTAGACCTCTACACTACCTTTAGCCTGGTCTCTGTGGTGCTAGGAGAGTGTTTAGACCTCTACACTACCTTTAACCTGGTCTCTGTGGTGCTAGGAGAGTGTTTAGACCTCTACACTACCTTTAACCTGGTCTCTGTGGTGCTAGGAGAGTGTTTAGACCTCTACACTACCTTTAACCTGGTCTCTGTGGTGATAGGAGAGTGTTTAGACCTCTACACTACCTTTAACCTGGTCTCTGTGGTGATAGGAGAGTGTTTAGACCTCTACACTACCTTTAACCTGGTCTCTGTGGTGCTAGGAGAGTGTTTAGACCTCTACACTACCTTTAACCTGGTCTCTGTGGTGCTAGGAGAGTGTTTAGACCTCTACACTACCTTTAACCTGGTATCTGTGGTGCTAGGAGAGTGTTTAGACCTCTACACTACCTTAACCTGGTCTCTGTGGTGCTAGGAGAGTGTTTAGACCTCTACACTACCTTTAACCTGGTCTCTGTGGTGCTAGGAGAGTGTTTAGACCTCTACACTACCTTTAACCTGGTCTCTGTGGTGCTAGGAGAGTGTTTAGACCTCTACACTACCTTTAACCTGGTCTCTGTGGTGCTAGGAGAGTGTTTAGACCTCTACACTACCTTCCTGGTCTCTGTGGTGCTAGGAGAGTGTTTAGACCTCTACACTACCTTTAACCTGGTCTCTGTGGTGCTAGGAGAGTGTTTAGACCTCTACACTACCTTTAACCTGGTCTCTGTGATGCTAGGAGAGTGTTTAGACCTCTACACTACCTTTAACCTGGTCTCTGTGGTGCTGGGAGAGTGTTTAGACCTCTACACTACCTTTAACCTGGTCTCTGTGGTGCTAGGAGAGTGTTTAGACCTCTACACTACCTTTAACCTGGTCTCTGTGGTGATAGGAGAGTGTGTAGACCTCCTACACTACCTTTAACCTGGTCTCTGTGGTGCTAGGAGAGTGTTTAGACCTCTACACTACCTTTAACCTGGTCTCTGTGGTGCTAGGAGAGTGTTTAGACCTCTACACTACCTTTAACCTGGTCTCTGTGGTGCTAGGAGAGTGTTTAGACCTCTACACTACCTTTAACCTGGTCTCTGTGGTGCTAGGAGAGTGTTTAGACCTCTACACTACCTTTAACCTGGTCTCTGTGGTGCTAGGAGAGTGTTTAGACCTCTACACTACCTTTAACCTGGTCTCTGTGGTGCTAGGAGAGTGTTTAGACCTCTACACTACCTTTAACCTGGTCTCTGTGGTGCTAGGAGAGTGTTTAGACCTCTACACTACCTTTAACCTGGTCTCTGTGGTGCTAGGAGAGTGTTTAGACCTCTACACTACCTTTAACCTGGTCTCTGTGGTGCTAGGAGAGTGTTTAGACCTCTACACTACCTTTAACCTGGTCTCTGTGGTGATAGGAGAGTGCTTAGACCTCTACACTACCTTTAACCTGGTCTCTGTGGTGCTAGGAGAGTGTTTAGACCTCTACACTACCTTTAACCTGGTATCTGTGGTGCTAGGAGAGTGTTTAGACCTCTACACTACCTTTAACCTGGTCTCTGTGGTGATAGGAGAGTGTTTAGACCTCTACACTACCTTTAACCTGGTCTCTGTGGTGATAGGAGAGTGTTTAGACCTCTACACTACCTTTAACCTGGTCTCTGTGGTGCTAGGAGAGTGTTTAGACCTCTACACTACCTTTAACCTGGTCTCTGTGGTGCTAGGAGAGTGTTTAGACCTCTACACTACCTTTAACCTGGTCTCTGTGGTGCTAGGAGAGTGTTTAGACCTCTACACTACCTTTAACCTGGTCTCTGTGGTGCTAGGAGAGTGTTTAGACCTCTACACTACCTTTAACCTGGTCTCTGTGGTGCTAGGAGAGTGTTTAGACTCTACACTACCTTTAACCTGGTCTCTGTGGTGCTAGGAGAGTGTTTAGACCTCCACACTACCTTTAACCTGGTCTATGTGGTGCTAGGAGAGTGTTTAGACCTCTACACTACCTTTAACCTGGTCTCTGTGGTGCTAGGAGAGTGTTTAGACCTCTACACTACCTTTAACCTGGTCTCTGTGGTGCTAGGAGAGTGTTAGACCTCTACACTACCTTTAACCTGGTCTCTGTGGTGATAGGAGAGTGTTTAGACCTCTACACTACCTTTAACCTGGTCTCTGTGGTGATAGGAGAGTGTTTAGACCTCTACACTACCTTTAACCTGGTCTCTGTGGTGCTAGGAGAGTGTTTAGACCTCTACACTACCTTTAACCTGGTCTCTGTGGTGCTAGGAGAGTGTTTAGACCTCTACACTACCTTTAACCTGGTCTCTGTGGTGCTAGGAGAGTGTTTAGACCTCTACACTACCTTTAACCTGGTCTCTGTGGTGCTAGGAGAGTGTTTAGACCTCTACACTACCTTTAACCTGGTCTCTGTGGTGCTAGGAGAGTGTTTAGACCTCTACACTACCTTTAACCTGGTCTCTGTGGTGCTAGGAGAGTGTTTAGACCTCTACACTACCTTTAACCTGGTCTCTGTGGTGCTAGGAGAGTGTTTAGACCTCTACACTACCTTTAACCTGGTCTCTGTGGTGCTAGGAGAGTGTTTAGACCTCTACACTACCTTTAACCTGGTCTCTGTGGTGATAGGAGAGTGTTTAGACCTCTACACTACCTTTAACCTGGTCTCTGTGGTGCTAGGAGAGTGTTTAGACCTCTACACTACCTTTAACCTGGTCTCTGTGGTGCTAGGAGAGTGTTTAGACCTCTACACTACCTTTAACCTGGTATCTGTGGTGCTAGGAGAGTGTTTAGACCTCTACACTACCTTTAACCTGGTATCTGTGGTGCTAGGAGAGTGTTTAGACCTCTACACTACCTTTAACCTGGTCTCTGTGGTGCTAGGAGAGTGTTTAGACCTCTACACTACCTTTAACCTGGTCTCTGTGGTGCTAGGAGAGTGTTTAGACCTCTACACTACCTTTAACCTGGTCTCTGTGGTGCTAGGAGAGTGTTTAGACCTCTACACTACCTTTAACCTGGTCTCTGTGGTGATAGGAGAGTGTTTAGACCTCTACACTACCTTTAACCTGGTCTCTGTGGTGATAGGAGAGTGTTTAGACCTCTACACTACCTTTAACCTGGTCTCTGTGGTGCTAGGAGAGTGTTTAGACCTCTACACTACCTTTAACCTGGTCTCTGTGGTGCTAGGAGAGTGTTTAGACCTCTACACTACCTTTAACCTGGTCTCTGTGGTGCTAGGAGAGTGTTTAGACCTCTACACTACCTTTAACCTGGTCTCTGTGGTGCTAGGAGAGTGTTTAGACCTCTACACTACCTTTAACCTGGTCTCTGTGGTGCTAGGAGAGTGTTTAGACCTCTACACTACCTTTAACCTGGTCTCTGTGGTGCTAGGAGAGTGTTTAGACCTCTACACTACCTTTAACCTGGTCTCTGTGGTGCTAGGAGAGTGTTTAGACCTCTACACTACCTTTAACCTGGTCTCTGTGGTGCTAGGAGAGTGTTTAGACCTCTACACTACCTTTAACCTGGTCTCTGTGGTGCTAGGAGAGTGTTTAGACCTCTACACTACCTTTAACCTGGTCTCTGTGGTGATAGGAGAGTGTTTAGACCTCTACACTACCTTTAACCTGGTCTCTGTGGTGCTAGGAGAGTGTTTAGACCTCTACACTACCTTTAACCTGGTCTCTGTGGTGCTAGGAGAGTGTTTAGACCTCTACACTACCTTTAACCTGGTATCTGTGGTGCTAGGAGAGTGTTTAGACCTCTACACTACCTTTAACCTGGTATCTGTGGTGCTAGGAGAGTGTTTAGACCTCTACACTACCTTTAACCTGGTCTCTGTGGTGCTAGGAGAGTGTTTAGACCTCTACACTACCTTTAACCTGGTCTCTGTGGTGCTAGGAGAGTGTTTAGACCTCTACACTACCTTTAACCTGGTCTCTGTGGTGCTAGGAGAGTGTTTAGACCTCTACACTACCTTTAACCTGGTCTCTGTGGTGCTAGGAGAGTGTTTAGACCTCTACACTACCTTTAACCTGGTTTCTGTGGTGCTAGGAGAGTGGTTAGACCTCTACACTACCTTTAACCTGGTCTCTGAGGTGGTATGAGAGTGTTTAGACCTCTCCACTACCTTTAACCTGGTCTCTGTGGTGATAGGAGAGTGTTTAGACCTCTACACTACCTTTAACCTGGTCTCTGTGGTGCTAGGAGAGTGTTTAGACCTCTACACTACCTTTAACCTGGTCTCTGTGGTGCTAGGAGAGTGTTTAGACCTCTACACTACCTTTAACCTGGTCTCTGTGGTGCTAGGAGAGTGTTTAGACCTCTACACTACCTTTAACCTGGTCTCTGTGGTGATAGGAGAGTGTTTAGACCTCTACACTACCTTTAACCTGGTCTCTGTGGTGCTAGGAGAGTGTTTAGACCTCTACACTACCTTTAACCTGGTCTCTGTGGTGCTAGGAGAGTGTTTAGACCTCTACACTACCTTTAACCTGGTCTCTGTGGTGCTAGGAGAGTGTTTAGACCTCTACACTACCTTTAACCTGGTCTCTGTGGTGCTAGGAGAGTGTTTAGACCTCTACACTACCTTTAACCTGGTCTCTGTGGTGGTAGGAGAGTGTTTAGACCTCTACACTACCTTTAACCTGGTCTCTGTGGTGATAGGAGAGTGTTTAGACCTCTACACTACCTTTAACCTGGTCTCTGTGGTGCTAGGAGAGTGTTTAGACCTCTACACTACCTTTAACCTGGTCTCTGTGGTGCTAGGAGAGTGTTTAGACCTCTACACTACCTTTAACCTGGTCTCTGTGGTGCTAGGAGAGTGTTTAGACCTCTACACTACCTTTAACCTGGTCTCTGTGGTGATAGGAGAGTGTTTAGACCTCTACACTACCTTTAACCTGGTCTCTGTGGTGCTAGGAGAGTGTTTAGACCTCTACACTACCTTTAACCTGGTCTCTGTGGTGCTAGGAGAGTGTTTAGACCTCTACACTACCTTTAACCTGGTCTCTGTGGTGCTAGGAGAGTGTTTAGACCTCTACACTACCTTTAACCTGGTCTCTGTGGTGCTAGGAGAGTGTTTAGACCTCTACACTACCTTTAACCTGGTCTCTGTGGTGGTAGGAGAGTGTTTAGACCTCTACACTACCTTTAACCTGGTCTCTGTGGTGCTAGGAGAGTGTTTAGACCTCTACACTACCTTTAACCTGGTCTATGTGGTGCTAGGAGAGTGTTTAGACCTCTACACTACCTTTAACCTGGTCTCTGTGGTGCTAGGAGAGTGTTTAGACCTCTACACTACCTTTAACCTGGTCTCTGTGGTGCTAGGAGAGTGTTTAGACCTCTACACTACCTTTAACCTGGTCTCTGTGGTGCTAGGAGAGTGTTTAGACCTCTACACTACCTTTAAACTGGTCTCTGTGGTGCTAGGAGAGTGTTTAGACCTCTACACTACCTTTAAACTGGTCTCTGTGGTGCTAGGAGAGTGTTTAGACCTCTACACTACCTTTAACCTGGTCTCTGTGGTGATAGGAGAGTGTTTAGACCTCTACACTACCTTTAACCTGGTCTCTGTGGTGCTAGGAGAGTGTTTAGACCTCTACACTACCTTTAACCTGGTCTCTGTGGTGCTAGGAGAGTGTTTAGACCTCTACACTACCTTTAACCTGGTCTCTGTGGTGCTAGGAGAGTGTTTAGACCTCTACACTACCTTTAACCTTGTCTCTGTGGTGCTAGGAGAGTGTTTAGACCTCTACACTACCTTTAACCTGGTATCTGTGGTGCTAGGAGAGTGTTTAAACCTCTACACTACCTTTAACCTGGTCTCTGTGGTGCTATGAGAGTGTTTAGACCTCTACACTACCTTTAACCTGGTCTCTGTGGTGGTAGGAGAGTGTTTAGACCTCTACACTACCTTAACCTGGTCTCTGTGGTGCTAGGAGAGTGTTTAGACCTCTACACTACATTTAACCTGGTCTCTGTGGTGCTAGGAGAGTGTTTAGACCTCTACACTACCTTTAACCTGGTCTCTGTGGTGCTAGGAGAGTGTTAAGACCTCTACACTACCTTTAACCTGGTCTCTGTGGTGCTAGGAGAGTGGTTAGACCTCTACACTACCTTTAACCTGGTCTCTGAGGTGGTATGAGAGTGTTTAGACCTCTTCACTACCTTTAACCTGGTCTCTGTGGTGATAGGAGAGTATTTAGACCTCTACACTACCTTTAACCTGGTCTCTGTGGTGCTAGGAGAGTGTTTAGACCTCTACACTACCTTTAACCTGGTCTCTGTGGTGCTAGGAGAGTGTTTAGACCTCTACACTACCTTTAACCTGGTCTCTGTGGTGCTAGGAGAGTGTTTAGACCTCTACACTACCTTTAACCTGGTCTCTGTGGTGATAGGAGAGTGTTTAGACCTCTACACTACCTTTAACCTGGTCTCTGTGGTGCTAGGAGAGTGTTTAGACCTCTACACTACCTTTAACCTGGTCTCTGTGGTGCTAGGAGAGTGTTTAGACCTCTACACTACCTTTAACCTGGTCTCTGTGGTGCTAGGAGAGTGTTTAGACCTCTACACTACCTTTAACCTGGTCTCTGTGGTGCTAGGAGAGTGTTTAGACCTCTACACTACCTTTAACCTGGTCTCTGTGGTGCTAGGAGAGTGTTTAGACCTCTACACTACCTTTAACCTGGTATCTGTGGTGCTAGGAGAGTGTTTAGACCTCTACACTACCTTTAACCTGGTCTCTGTGGTGAAGAGAGAGTGTTTAGACCTCTACACTACCTTTAATCTGGTCTCTGTGGTGCTAGGAGAGTGTTTAGACCTCTACACTACCTTTAACCTGGTCTCTGTGGTGCTAGGAGAGTGTTTAGACCTCTACACTACCTTTAACCTGGTCTCTGTGGTGCTAGGAGAGTGTTTAGACCTCTACACTACCTTTAACCTGGTCTCTGTGGTGGTAGGAGAGTGTTTAGACCTCTACACTACCTTTAACCTGGTCTCTGTGGTGCTAGGAGAGTGTTTAGACCTCTACACTACCTTTAACCTGGTCTCTGTGGTGCTAGGAGAGTGTTTAGACCTCTACACTACCTTTAACCTGGTCTCTGTGGTGCTAGGAGAGTGTTTAGACCTCTACACTACCTTTAACCTGGTCTCTGTGGTGCTAGGAGAGTGTTTAGACCTCTACACTACCTTTAACCTGGTCTCTGTGGTGCTAGGAGAGTGTTTAGACCTCTACACTACCTTTAAACTGGTCTCTGTGGTGCTAGGAGAGTGTTTAGACCTCTACACTACCTTTAAACTGGTCTCTGTGGTGCTAGGAGAGTGTTTAGACCTCTACACTACCTTTAACCTGGTCTCTGTGGTGATAGGAGAGTGTTTAGACCTCTACACTACCTTTAACCTGGTCTCTGTGGTGCTAGGAGAGTGTTTAGACCTCTACACTACCTTTAACCTGGTCTCTGTGGTGCTAGGAGAGTGTTTAGACCTCTACACTACCTTTAACCTGGTCTCTGTGGTGCTAGGAGAGTGTTTAGACCTCTACACTACCTTTAACCTTGTCTCTGTGGTGCTAGGAGAGTGTTTAGACCTCTACACTACCTTTAACCTGGTATCTGTGGTGCTAGGAGAGTGTTTAAACCTCTACACTACCTTTAACCTGGTCTCTGTGGTGCTATGAGAGTGTTTAGACCTCTACACTACCTTTAACCTGGTCTCTGTGGTGGTAGGAGAGTGTTTAGACCTCTACACTACCTTAACCTGGTCTCTGTGGTGCTAGGAGAGTGTTTAGACCTCTACACTACATTTAACCTGGTCTCTGTGGTGCTAGGAGAGTGTTTAGACCTCTACACTACCTTTAACCTGGTCTCTGTGGTGCTAGGAGAGTGTTAAGACCTCTACACTACCTTTAACCTGGTCTCTGTGGTGCTAGGAGAGTGGTTAGACCTCTACACTACCTTTAACCTGGTCTCTGAGGTGGTATGAGAGTGTTTAGACCTCTTCACTACCTTTAACCTGGTCTCTGTGGTGATAGGAGAGTATTTAGACCTCTACACTACCTTTAACCTGGTCTCTGTGGTGCTAGGAGAGTGTTTAGACCTCTACACTACCTTTAACCTGGTCTCTGTGGTGCTAGGAGAGTGTTTAGACCTCTACACTACCTTTAACCTGGTCTCTGTGGTGCTAGGAGAGTGTTTAGACCTCTACACTACCTTTAACCTGGTCTCTGTGGTGATAGGAGAGTGTTTAGACCTCTACACTACCTTTAACCTGGTCTCTGTGGTGCTAGGAGAGTGTTTAGACCTCTACACTACCTTTAACCTGGTCTCTGTGGTGCTAGGAGAGTGTTTAGACCTCTACACTACCTTTAACCTGGTCTCTGTGGTGCTAGGAGAGTGTTTAGACCTCTACACTACCTTTAACCTGGTCTCTGTGGTGCTAGGAGAGTGTTTAGACCTCTACACTACCTTTAACCTGGTCTCTGTGGTGCTAGGAGAGTGTTTAGACCTCTACACTACCTTTAACCTGGTATCTGTGGTGCTAGGAGAGTGTTTAGACCTCTACACTACCTTTAACCTGGTCTCTGTGGTGAAGAGAGAGTGTTTAGACCTCTACACTACCTTTAATCTGGTCTCTGTGGTGCTAGGAGAGTGTTTAGACCTCTACACTACCTTTAACCTGGTCTCTGTGGTGCTAGGAGAGTGTTTAGACCTCTACACTACCTTTAACCTGGTCTCTGTGGTGCTAGGAGAGTGTTTAGACCTCTACACTACCTTTAACCTGGTCTCTGTGGTGCTAGGAGAGTGTTTAGACCTCTACACTACCTTTAATCTGGTCTCTGTGGTGCTAGGAGAGTGTTTAGACCTCTACACTACCTTTAACCTGGTCTCTGTGGTGCTAGGAGAGTGTTTAGACCTCTACACTACCTTTAACCTGGTCTCTGTGGTGCTAGGAGAGTGTTTAGACCTCTACACTACCTTTAACCTGGTCTCTGTGGTGCTAGGAGAGTGTTTAGACCTCTACACTACCTTTAACCTGGTCTCTGTGGTGCTAGGAGAGTGTTTAGACCTCTACACTACCTTTAACCTGGTATCTGTGGTGCTAGGAGAGTGTTTAGACCTCTACACTACCTTTAACCTGGTCTCTGTGGTGAAGAGAGAGTGTTTAGACCTCTACACTACCTTTAATCTGGTCTCTGTGGTGCTAGGAGAGTGTTTAGACCTCTACACTACCTTTAACCTGGTCTCTGTGGTGCTAGGAGAGTGTTTAGACCTCTACACTACCTTTAACCTGGTCTCTGTGGTGCTAGGAGAGTGTTTAGACCTCTACACTACCTTTAACCTGGTCTCTGTGGTGGTAGGAGAGTGTTTAGACCTCTACACTACCTTTAACCTGGTCTCTGTGGTGCTAGGAGAGTGTTTAGACCTCTACACTACCTTTAACCTGGTCTCTGTGGTGCTAGGAGAGTGTTTAGACCTCTACACTACCTTTAACCTGGTCTCTGTGGTGCTAGGAGAGTGTTTAGACCTCTACACTACCTTTAACCTGGTCTCTGTGGTGCTAGGAGAGTGTTTAGACCTCTACACTACCTTTAACCTGGTCTCTGTGGTGCTAGGAGAGTGTTTAGACCTCTACACTACCTTTAAACTGGTCTCTGTGGTGCTAGGAGAGTGTTTAGACCTCTACACTACCTTTAAACTGGTCTCTGTGGTGCTAGGAGAGTGTTTAGACCTCTACACTACCTTTAACCTGGTCTCTGTGGTGATAGGAGAGTGTTTAGACCTCTACACTACCTTTAACCTGGTCTCTGTGGTGCTAGGAGAGTGTTTAGACCTCTACACTACCTTTAACCTGGTCTCTGTGGTGCTAGGAGAGTGTTTAGACCTCTACACTACCTTTAACCTGGTCTCTGTGGTGCTAGGAGAGTGTTTAGACCTCTACACTACCTTTAACCTTGTCTCTGTGGTGCTAGGAGAGTGTTTAGACCTCTACACTACCTTTAACCTGGTATCTGTGGTGCTAGGAGAGTGTTTAAACCTCTACACTACCTTTAACCTGGTCTCTGTGGTGCTATGAGAGTGTTTAGACCTCTACACTACCTTTAACCTGGTCTCTGTGGTGGTAGGAGAGTGTTTAGACCTCTACACTACCTTAACCTGGTCTCTGTGGTGCTAGGAGAGTGTTTAGACCTCTACACTACATTTAACCTGGTCTCTGTGGTGCTAGGAGAGTGTTTAGACCTCTACACTACCTTTAACCTGGTCTCTGTGGTGCTAGGAGAGTGTTAAGACCTCTACACTACCTTTAACCTGGTCTCTGTGGTGCTAGGAGAGTGGTTAGACCTCTACACTACCTTTAACCTGGTCTCTGAGGTGGTATGAGAGTGTTTAGACCTCTTCACTACCTTTAACCTGGTCTCTGTGGTGATAGGAGAGTATTTAGACCTCTACACTACCTTTAACCTGGTCTCTGTGGTGCTAGGAGAGTGTTTAGACCTCTACACTACCTTTAACCTGGTCTCTGTGGTGCTAGGAGAGTGTTTAGACCTCTACACTACCTTTAACCTGGTCTCTGTGGTGCTAGGAGAGTGTTTAGACCTCTACACTACCTTTAACCTGGTCTCTGTGGTGATAGGAGAGTGTTTAGACCTCTACACTACCTTTAACCTGGTCTCTGTGGTGCTAGGAGAGTGTTTAGACCTCTACACTACCTTTAACCTGGTCTCTGTGGTGCTAGGAGAGTGTTTAGACCTCTACACTACCTTTAACCTGGTCTCTGTGGTGCTAGGAGAGTGTTTAGACCTCTACACTACCTTTAACCTGGTCTCTGTGGTGCTAGGAGAGTGTTTAGACCTCTACACTACCTTTAACCTGGTCTCTGTGGTGCTAGGAGAGTGTTTAGACCTCTACACTACCTTTAACCTGGTATCTGTGGTGCTAGGAGAGTGTTTAGACCTCTACACTACCTTTAACCTGGTCTCTGTGGTGAAGAGAGAGTGTTTAGACCTCTACACTACCTTTAATCTGGTCTCTGTGGTGCTAGGAGAGTGTTTAGACCTCTACACTACCTTTAACCTGGTCTCTGTGGTGCTAGGAGAGTGTTTAGACCTCTACACTACCTTTAACCTGGTCTCTGTGGTGCTAGGAGAGTGTTTAGACCTCTACACTACCTTTAACCTGGTCTCTGTGGTGCTAGGAGAGTGTTTAGACCTCTACACTACCTTTAACCTGGTCTCTGTGGTGCTAGGAGAGTGTTTAGACCTCTACACTACCTTTAACCTGGTCTCTGTGGTGATAGGAGAGTGTTTAGACCTCTACACTACCTTTAACCTGGTCTCTGTGGTGCTAGGAGAGTGTTTAGACCTCTACACTACCTTTAACCTGGTCTCTGTGGTGCTAGGAGAGTGTTTAGACCTCTACACTACCTTTAACCTGGTCTCTGTGATGCTAGGAGAGTGTTTAGACCTCTACACTACCTTTAACCTGGTCTCTGTGGTGCTAGGAGAGTGTTTAGACCTCTACACTACCTTTAACCTGGTCTCTGTGGTGCTAGGAGAGTGTTTAGACCTCTACACTACCTTTAACCTGGTCTCTGTGGTGCTAGGAGAGTGTTTAGACCTCTACACTACCTTTAACCTGGTCTCTGTGGTGCTAGGAGAGTGTTTAGACCTCTACACTACCTTTAACCTGGTCTCTGTGGTGCTAGGAGAGTGTTTAGACCTCTACACTACCTTTAACCTGGTCTCTGTGGTGCTAGGAGAGTGTTTAGACCTCTACACTACCTTTAACCTGGTCTCTGTGGTGCTAGGAGAGTGTTTAGACCTCTACACTACCTTTAACCTGGTCTCTGTGGTGCTAGGAGAGTGTTTAGACCTCTACACTACCTTTAACCTGGTCTCTGTGGTGCTAGGAGAGTGTTTAGACCTCTACACTACCTTTAACCTGGTCTCTGTGGTGCTAGGAGAGTGTTTAGACCTCTACACTACCTTTAACCTGGTATCTGTGGTGCTAGGAGAGTGTTTAGACCTCTACACTACCTTTAACCTGGTCTCTGTGGTGAAGAGAGAGTGTTTAGACCTCTACACTACCTTTAATCTGGTCTCTGTGGTGCTAGGAGAGTGTTTAGACCTCTACACTACCTTTAACCTGGTCTCTGTGGTGCTAGGAGAGTGTTTAGACCTCTACACTACCTTTAACCTGGTCTCTGTGGTGCTAGGAGAGTGTTTAGACCTCTACACTACCTTTAACCTGGTCTCTGTGGTGCTAGGAGAGTGTTTATACCTCTACACTACCTTTAACCTGGTCTCTGTGGTGCTAGGAGAGTGTTTAGACCTCTACACTACCTTTAACCTGGTCTCTGTGGTGATAGGAGAGTGTTTAGACCTCTACACTACCTTTAACCTGGTCTCTGTGGTGCTAGGAGAGTGTTTAGACCTCTACACTACCTTTAACCTGGTCTCTGTGGTGCTAGGAGAGTGTTTAGACCTCTACACTACCTTTAACCTGGTCTCTGTGGTGCTAGGAGAGTGTTTAGACCTCTACACTACCTTTAACCTGGTCTCTGTGGTGCTAGGAGAGTGTTTAGACCTCTACACTACCTTTAACCTGGTCTCTGTGGTGCTAGGAGAGTGTTTAGACCTCTACACTACCTTTAACCTGGTCTCTGTGGTGCTAGGAGAGTGTTTAGACCTCTACACTACCTTTAACCTGGTCTCTGTGGTGCTAGGAGAGTGTTTAGACCTCTACACTACCTTTAACCTGGTCTCTGTGGTGCTAGGAGAGTGTTTAGACCTCTACACTACCTTTAACCTGGTCTCTGTGGTGCTAGGAGAGTGTTTAGACCTCTACACTACCTTTAACCTGGTCTCTGTGGTGCTAGGAGAGTGTTTAGACCTCTACACTACCTTTAACCTGGTCTCTGTGGTGCTAGGAGAGTGTTTAGACCTCTACACTACCTTTAACCTGGTCTCTGTGGTGCTAGGAGAGTGTTTAGACCTCTACACTACCTTTAACCTGGTCTCTGTGGTGAAGAGAGAGTGTTTAGACCTCTACACTACCTTTATTCTGGTCTCTGTGGTGCTAGGAGAGTGTTTAGACCTCTACACTACCTTTAACCTGGTCTCTGTGGTGCTAGGAGAGTGTTTAGACCTCTACACTACCTTTAACCTGGTCTCTGTGGTGCTAGGAGAGTGTTTAGACCTCTACACTACCTTTAACCTGGTCTCTGTGGTGCTAGGAGAGTGTTTAGACCTCTACACTACCTTTAACCTGGTCTCTGTGGTGATAGGAGAGTGTTTAGACCTCTACACTACCTTTAACCTGGTCTCTGTGGTGCTAGGAGAGTGTTTAGACCTCTACACTACCTTTAACCTGGTCTCTGTGGTGCTAGGAGAGTGTTTAGACCTCTACACTACCTTTAACCTGGTCTCTGTGATGCTAGGAGAGTGTTTAGACCTCTACACTACCTTTAACCTGGTCTCTGTGGTGCTAGGAGAGTGTTTAGACCTCTACACTACCTTTAACCTGGTCTCTGTGGTGCTAGGAGAGTGTTTAGACCTCTACACTACCTTTAACCTGGTCTCTGTGGTGCTAGGAGAGTGTTTAGACCTCTACACTACCTTTAACCTGGTCTCTGTGGTGCTAGGAGAGTGTTTAGACCTCTACACTACCTTTAACCTGGTCTCTGTGGTGCTAGGAGAGTGTTTAGACCTCTACACTACCTTTAACCTGGTCTCTGTGGTGCTAGGAGAGTGTTTAGACCTCTACACTACCTTTAACCTGGTCTCTGTGGTGCTAGGAGAGTGTTTAGACCTCTACACTACCTTTAACCTGGTCTCTGTGGTGCTAGGAGAGTGTTTAGACCTCTACACTACCTTTAACCTGGTATCTGTGGTGCTAGGAGAGTGTTTAGACCTCTACACTACCTTTAACCTGGTCTCTGTGGTGCTAGGAGAGTGTTTAGACCTCTACACTACCTTTAACCTGGTCTCTGTGGTGCTAGGAGAGTGTTTAGACCTCTACACTACCTTTAACCTGGTCTCTGTGGTGCTAGGAGAGTGTTTAGACCTCTACACTACCTTTAACCTGGTCTTTGTGGTGATAGGAGAGTGTTTAGACCTCTACACTACCTTTAACCTGGTCTCTGTGGTGCTAGGAGAGTGTTTAGACCTCTACACTACCTTTAACCTGGTCTCTGTGGTGCTAGGAGAGTGTTTAGACCTCTACACTACCTTTAACCTGGTCTCTGTGGTGCTAGGAGAGTGTTTAGACCTCTCCACTACCTTTAACCTGGTCTCTGTGGTGCTAGGAGAGTGTTTAGACCTCTACACTACCTTTAACCTGGTCTCTGTGGTGCTAGGAGAGTGGTTAGACCTCTACACTGCCTTTAACCTGGTCTCTGAGGTGGTATGAGAGTGTTTAGACCTCTCCACTACCTTTAACCTGGTCTCTGTGGTGATAGGAGAGTGTTTAGACCTCTACACTACCTTTAACCTGGTCTCTGTGGTGCTAGGAGAGTGTTTAGACCTCTACACTACCTTTAACCTGGTCTCTGTGGTGCTAGGAGAGTGTTTAGACCTCTACACTACCTTTAACCTGGTCTCTGTGGTGGTAGGAGAGTGTTTAGACCTCTACACTACCTTTAACCTGGTCTCTGTGGTGCTAGGAGAGTGTTTAGACCTCTACACTACCTTTAACCTGGTCTATGTGGTGCTAGGAGAGTGTTTAGACCTCTACACTACCTTTAACCTGGTCTCTGTGGTGCTAGGAGAGTGTTTAGACCTCTACACTACCTTTAACCTGGTCTCTGTGGTGCTAGGAGAGTGTTTAGACCTCTACACTACCTTTAACCTGGTCTCTGTGGTGCTAGGAGAGTGTTTAGACCTCTACACTACCTTTAACCTGGTATCTGTGGTGCTAGGAGAGTGTTTAGACCTCTACACTACCTTTAACCTGGTCTCTGTGGTGCTAGGAGAGTGTTTAGACCTCTACACTACCTTTAACCTGGTCTCTGTGGTGCTAGGAGAGTGTTTAGACCTCTACACTACCTTTAACCTGGTCTCTGTGGTGCTAGGAGAGTGTTTAGACCTCTACACTACCTTTAACCTGGTCTCTGTGGTGATAGGAGAGTGTTTAGACCTCTACACTACCTTTAACCTGATCTCTGTGGTGCTAGGAGAGTGTTTAGACCTCTACACTACCTTTAACCTGGTCTCTGTGGTGCTAGGAGAGTGTTTAGACCTCTACACTACCTTTAACCTGGTCTCTGTGGTGCTAGGAGAGTGTTTAGACCTCTACACTACCTTTAACCTGGTCTCTGTGGTGCTAGGAGAGTGTTTAGACCTCTACACTACCTTTAACCTGGTCTCTGTGGTGCTAGGAGAGTGGTTAGACCTCTACACTGCCTTTAACCTGGTCTCTGAGGTGGTATGAGAGTGTTTAGACCTCTCCACTACCTTTAACCTGGTCTCTGTGGTGATAGGAGAGTGTTTAGACCTCTACACTACCTTTAACCTGGTCTCTACTATAGCCATAGCTTCTCACTACCTGAGGTGCAGGCGGGGGTCCCTGGTCCTGCATGGGTGGAGAGGTGAGCTAGGACACAACCCAGAAATAGACCCGTTGCAGAGGGCGATGTTTAGAGAAAGTGTGATGAGAGGGCTTCCAGAGGTGGTTAAGAATAGACTGGAAGACGTGGTGGGGTTAATGGACATGACTTATCCTTTGTTCTGTGCACATGTAACACATAGTGTGGAGAAGCAAAGGGCTCAGGAGCAGAAAGTCAGGGATCAGGATAGAAATGACTCAAGGAAGTTAACTCAGCAACAACTGCAGCCCCAAAGGAGGTTGCAGGCAGTAATGGTGTCATCTGCTACCTCTCCACCCATGCAGGACCAGGGACCCCCGCCTGCACCTCAGGTAGTGAGAAGCTATGGCTATAGTTCACAGAACCAGGCGTCCAGGCGGCAGGCAGGGAATGGGCAATCAGGCCCACGGTTTACACAGGGACCGGGGAACGAACAACAGTTTCCCCGTTTCCACTGTTGGAACTGCGGCATGCAGGGACACAGGGAAATGAGATGTAGGCAACCATACCGTCCCGGCTCGGAGTATGGAAGACCCGTGCGCCAGGGGGAGTCACAAGGGCCCCACGACCAGGGGGAGACAGGAGGGCCCCGAAACCAGGGGGGTAATCACTAGGGGTGCCCAGAGAATGCGACAGGGGGAAATCAAATGATTGTGGTTTCCAAGGGAGCTGAGCAAGAACCTATTCTGCAGGTCCTAGTGGAGGGCAAATTAACAGAGATGATGGCAGACACTGGAGCAGGTTTTTCCTGCATAAAGCAAAAATACGCCGCTCACTTACCCCAGTCTGGACAGTATGTTCGGACGGTCGGATTCTCGGGAAAAACACAATTAATACCCACATCAGATCCAATCTCTATGACGTATAACAACAAGACCATAACAATACCTGTATTAATTTCGGACAGCACCCCGCGCAATCTCTTGGGACGAGATGCAATGTGTAAACTAGGCTGTAAAATCCTATGTACGCCTGAGGGGATTCAAATTGAACAAGACGTGTACCAAATGATGCTACAAGGGACGGGGGAGAAAGAGGCCACTGTGTTCTGGCTGGGCAACATAGATGCAGAGCTGCAAAGGGTCTGTGACCCCTGGGAGCCATTTCGGAAAACCCAACTGCCTCAGTCTAGACAAACAAACATGGAGGCACATTGCACACTACAATATTTGACGAATAGTGACCTAGTTAGGAACAAGGCATGGTTGCAGGGACAGCCCGAGCAGGTGCAGATTAACTCATCTACGATAATTGTAGGGAGACAGGGCGCGGCGTTGAGGGTTAACACGGGTAAGTATCTACGGGAACAACATAGACTAAGAGACGCCGCCCCACACATCACTCTGAGAATAAATCCTGGTTACGAATCCGAACATCTAGGTTCAATGATACAGGAATCCGAGACTCAAAGGTGGGTCTCCACGGAATCTCCGCTAATTTGGAACAGCGCAGATGGGAGTTTCATAAAAATAATGATTTCCTTTTCAGTTTTGGCAAAACCGCAAGTAATCAGATTACCAGGAGACCCTTGCGTTATTCCAGAGGCGGATGCTTTGCTGGAACAGGACATGTTGGCGCGCACCCCGGAACGGTTGTGGTCAAAACACGACACAGATGTGGGTCTAATATTGTCGGCACAGCCAGTGAAGGTCAGGTTAAAGAAGGGTTGTAGACCACCCTTTATCAGACAGTATACAATGAAGCCAGAGTCGGAGGAAGCTATATCACATCAGATTGAGGGACTGTTAAAGGGGGGAGTGCTCGTCCCTTTCAAATCCAGATGTAATACACCTATCCACCCAGTGCTAAAGGCGGACAGGGCTAGGTACAGACTGGTACACGATTTGAGGGCGGTGAACGACGTGGTGTCTGGACCAGAGGCGGAAGTCGCTAATCCACACACCCTCCTGACAAACATCCCGAGTAGCTCGCAGTACTATACGGTCATTGATCTCACGCAGGCATTCTTCAGTGTTCCATTGGAAAAAGAGTCTCAGTATCTGTTTGCTTTTACCCACAGGGGGAAACAATACTCTTACACCCGGTTGCCACAAGGGTTCGCGCACTCGCCGCATTACTTCTCGAAGGCGCTCAAGGAAGACTTGCAAGGAGTGTGCGACACACTACTCAGCACGGTTTTACTGTATGCAGATGACATTCTAATCTGCTCGGATACACGTCAGCAGTGCCATGAGGACTCCATCAAAGTTTTGAGTGGATTAGCCGTGGGAGGCCACAAGGCATCCCGTTCAAAACTGCAGTACTGCCAGCCAAAAGTTGAGTACTTGTCTCGCGTCATTCAAAAGGGCATAAAAAACATCTCACCCACGCAACTCGAAGATGTATCCAAGGCACCTAGGCCATTGACGGTCCGACAGATGATGACGTTTTTAGGGATGACTGGGTACAGCTCTGAGTGGGTGGAGGACTATACGATAGCGACAGCGCCGTTGAGGATGATGATAAAAGAGGCGGGTACAGACAAGCTTCGCGCTCCCTTGACATGGACCGAGGAGGGGGAGGACGCGTTCATAAACATTAAGCGTCTGTTGTTACAGGCCCCTGCCCTGGCGCTGCCGGATTATGAGAAGTGTTTCCACCTATTCGTCTCACATAGAGCGCAGCATGCGACAGCTGTCCTGACTCAAACACAGGGGGGGAGTGGGAAAAAACAACCGATAGCATATTACTCTAGAGCTCTTTCGCCGGTGGAGCAGGGTCTGCCACCTTGTTATCAGGCCCTGGCCGCAGCACATTTGATGTATGAGAAGGCAACGGCCGTGACAATGGGATATGACATTTGCATTTGGACACATCACAAATTGGCAAACTTGATTGAAAGAGGCAAATTTGTTCTGACCAGCCAACGGCAACAGGCTTACATGAGGCTCCTGCAGTACTCGGACGTTACGATAAAAACATGCCACGGCAGTAACCCGGCGGATCTGGTACCACTCCCGAGCGAGGGTCAACCGCATGAGTGTGAGGTGGAGGTACAGGCTTTCGTGAAACTCCGTCCTGATTTGGGAGTCGACCCGCTCGCGATAGCAGAACTCTCACTTTTTGTGGATGGGTCCTGCTATCGGGAGGGGGAAAATTTAAGGTCAGGATACGCCGTCGTACAGTGCAAACCTAACGGAGAAACACTAACAAGAAAGGCCGGACAATGCATGCAACCATGTTCGGCCCAGCTTGCAGAACTAATAGCACTAACAGAAGCATGCATAATAGCTAAAGATCGCACGGTTAACATCTTTACAGACTCTGCATATGCGCATGGCGTATGCCACCTATTCGCGGCCATTTGGAAGGCAAGAGGCTTTAAGAAATCGGACGGCTCACCGATCCTTCACCACAAGCAGGTTGTGGCGCTTATTCAGGCTGTAAAGTTGCCCAAAAGCATTGCTATCGTAAAGTGCCAGGCACACAGAAAAGACCTGTCCTTTGTGACGACGGGAAACAACGCGGCGGACGAGGCCGCGAAGGCGGCGGCTGCGGTGCCGTCCACGGCTGTTCTGATGTTTGCGGCCGAACTGACGACTGAGGTAACTGAGGATAATTTGAGTGATCTTCAGGACTCAGCCACGCAGGCCGAGAAACAGTCGTGGACGGAGAGGGGGGCTGTAAGGGGGGCAGATGGTCTGTGGAGGAGTCATAACGGTTTGATAGTCGCCTCCATCGATCTTCTGTCCTTAGTGATACCTGAGGCTCATGGTGTTGATCACTGTGGAAGAGCAGAGACCCTGAAACGAATCACGAAAATGGGATTTTGGTCCCCAAAGCTTCAGGCACAAATTGACGTTACACTAGCCAGGTGTTTAACATGCTTACAGGGCAATGTGCGCAAAGGAGTACCGACAGTGGCGGCTTACACACCCCTCCCTGAGGGACCATTCAGACATCTGATTATGGACTATACAGACATGATAACGCCAGTGCAGGGCAAACGATACCTCCTGGTAGTAGAGGACTGCTTTAGTCGCTGGATTGAGGCCATTCCATCTAAACACAAGAACGCGGACACAGTGATCAAGTTCCTGTGTCGCGAGGTCATTCCGAGATTTGGAATTCCCACGATATTACAAAGCGATAATGGCCGCGAGTTCATCGACAAGGTGGTTAAAGGGCTGATGCAGAAATTAGGTATAAGACAGCGCCTTTCCTGTGTCTATAGTCCCGGGTCACAGGGGAAGGTGGAAAGGGCCAATCTGGTCATTAAAAACAAACTGTTGAAAATCTGTATGCAAACTAAGCTTAACTGGATTGATGCTTTGCCACTTGCTCTGATGGCTATTAGAAGCAGCGTAAACCGCCAAACACAGCTAACACCGCATGAAATGCTTACAGGCCGCAGCATGCCAGCACCGCCATTTAGACACCTGGCTAGGGGCCCGGCATTAGATATTTTTGAGCAAGATCTGAAAAAATATCTTCAGCAAGTGACTAAAATACATGAAGCTGTGTTTCGACAGGAGCAGAGAAAGGAGAGAAAGGGGGTGAAGGAGGCGGAGAAGGAAGCCACCAAACCGAGACTGATCCCTGGGGACTTGGTCTTCGTAAAGGTCCACAAGAGAAAGTGGTCATCACCCCGGAGAGAGGGCCCGTACGAGGTGATCCGATCGACTGGAACGGCAGTCCAAGTCAAAGGATCAGCGACCTGGTTCCACTTCAATCACTGCATAAAGGCCAGCGGCGATCTCTTGGGGGATACAATCGATCGCAGTTATGCAGAACCCGACATGGAGGGTCCGAGACGGCAACTGGAAGGTGCAGTGCCTGCTGATGCTCCCGCAGATGTTGGCAGCAGTGTGCGGACGGTCGGCCGGGCACAACGACGTCATTGAGAACCGTCACGGTCGACCCGTCCTTGAGGATGACGGGTTTGAGTGGGTAGGAGTCCCACGGGGTCCCGCTCAGGCTCAAGTACCAGCAGGCTTTCATGACCAGGCTCAGAATCAGGCGCCCCCTCTTCCCTCCATCGAGGAAGGGGGGGAGAAGATAAGACTACAACCAAAAGGGGTGTTTCCCGTAGGACCGCAAGGGCATGTTTTTGATTTTGACCATTCCCCCGTTACAGGCGGGGATACTTACCATTATACTAACGAGGATCGGGTTGTGGGGGTAGATAGGAGGGTTGAGCCTGTCCCGAACCAATCACAGGGGACAGGGGTGAGGGGAAAAAGGGAGGTCAAGGACACTGAGTCGGAAGAGGTGGGGGGACAGGATATGTTCCAGAGGACAGCCGGAACGTTGAGGGACTCAGTGGGCTCACTCTGGGCCAGGTTGAGGGGTTTGCTTCCTTCCGGGGAACAAGATGGGGGCGACTATGACTATGACGAGGAAGACCCGGAGGCTGACCCGATGTATAGGGCGGCTTTAGGGAATGAGTGGTTTAAGTGGGTCCAGTACACGAGCGCGCAGAATCAGATAGAGGATTGTTATGTCTGCTCCAAGGCACGTCCGGATAGGCTGCTGGTGAAGGGCACGAAGTTCAGTTGGGTGACAGGGACGCAGAGGCATGGGAGGGGCCCCATAATAGTCGCCCTTGGTGCGAGGCAGAGTGTTTGGGGTTTCTCGGCTCTAGTCGTTTTAAGGCGGCAGGAAACGTCACGGATTTCAAGGATGTCACTATGCGGGAACGTTGTAGGAAATTGGATGTACGTGTGCAGGGGGTAGCGACGGGGTTGCCAATACCCAGAGGTGTCAAACTATGGCTGACCAAGGATTTCGAGTGCTTGCAAAAGGAGGGGACCCGGGATGTAGGGGAGGTGGCAGAGGGGCGGTGCACTACTATTTGGAGCATCACGACTAACTGCACGAAAGAAGGAAAGTGTGGACACGGGGTCGTGTTAAAGGGAGTGGATACCAACCCACGGCCTGTAGCTTGCCCTTTTCATGTCCAGGATATGGCACTGGCGGACCAATACTGGCTCTGCGGCGGTAGGAGGTTGAGGAATACACTTCCTTTAGATTGGTCAGGTAGATGTGCCCGGGTTCAGGCGATCATGCCAATGGTGGTCCTACCATTATCAGTGACGGAAGGACCTTCTGAGTCTCCTATCTCTCGAACGAAGCGTAGCTACAAGGCAGACCCAAGGGTGTATCTGGACAGCATAGGACAGCCAAGGGGCATTCCAGCCGAGTTCATGGCTAAGAATGAGATTGCGGCAGGGTTTGAGTCTATTCTGCCATGGATATCGGTCAATAAGAACACCGGGTGGATCAACTATTTGTTTTACAATCAGCAGCGGTATCTCAACTACACCGAGGAGGCGTTGGATGCAATGGGGGACCAGATGCACGCGACCAGTACGGTGGCGTGGCAGAATAGACAGGCTCTGAACTGGTTAATGGCGGAGAAGGGTGGAGTCTGTTCCATGTTTGGACAGTACTGCTGCACATTCATTCCGACGAATGTGGGGCCAGGGGGAAAGTTCTCCGAGGCCATGGCTAAGCTGAAGGATTTGAGGGAGGAGTTGAGGGGGAATTCTGGCCGGAATGAAGAATGGTGGGGGAGTGGGGTGTTGGAAAGATTGGGACAGTGGGGAAGCATAGTGATGCAGACGGGGATATCCATTGGGGTGGCAGGGTTGATATTGGTTCTCCTTTTCTGTTGTGGTATGCCTCTCTTGGGTAGGCTGGTAACTTCACACGTAACGAGCCAAATGCTGATGGTGGGACAGAAAGAGATTGAGCCACAAATCGGGCCATGCCCTCAGCTTTATGCTGCCTTAGAGGGAGACGAGGGGATAGAGGATTAGGGGTATGGTGAGGTAGGGACATTTTCTTTTTGTTGGTTCTTTCCTTTAAGAGTGACGGGGGATGGTCTGAGTGCAGTTTTGTTGGTTTATTCCTTTAACTAGGAATTTTAGTCTGATTTTCTAATGATCCTTCGGCATAGAGATTGCAACCATTGAAAATCATTGCATTGTTTTTTATTTTTTTATTATTTTTTGTTTATTTTACTTGTGGTCCTGGTCAAACCGGAATGGGAAGGGGCATCGGCAGAGTGTCGGTTCTGAGCCTGAGGAAGCATTGAGAAGAAGTGGTCTGGGGATCGGTTCTGGGGACTGGAGGGACAAAGGGGGGGGCTAACGCAGTGGGCAAGATGGGCACCTCCCGTCGAAGATGGGGGGACACGTGGTGAGGTCGGTACCAGCGCCTCCCGTCCAGGCATGGGGACATGCTTCTACGAGGACTGGAGGTGTGGCGTGGTGGTTGCTGTATTGGCAAAATGTGACTTTTGGCAATACGGTGAGGAGACTATGGCGTGGGCATGGAAGGGGGGCTGAGCGATGGACACTGGGACTCAATGTTATGGAAGAGACAATGTCATTTTTTTTGGGAGGGATGTTCTATGTTTAGTTCTGACGGTCAACTTCTCCTTTCCCTGATGAGAGTCGCGGTTTCCGGCCGGAACTGTGGCTCATTTGGTAAGCGGTGGAGGTTGGGGGGATTTGTCTGTCAGGTTAGGATTATAAATTGGGGTATTTTTTTGATGTTTTATTATTACTCTTGTTTTGAGCGGTTTTGTGTTTATTGTGAGAACGGTAGTCAGCCTTTGTTGGTCCGTTAGGGGTCCAGTGAATGAAGTAAGGTTTCTTGTTTAGTTAGACATTTAAAATTTATTATATGGCTAGGTTTCTTGTTTAGATCAGCCATTTAAACTTTTATTATATAAATATGGTTTCTCGTTTAGTTAGACGTTCACATTTTCTTGGTTATATGATTTGGGTGGGACTAGGGATAGCCCCAAATGGGGGAATGTTGTGGAAAATGTGTATGGGGTGGACTAGTTTAATATAGGTCAACTAGCAGTGCTGAAAGACGGTCTGGCTGACGTTCTTAAAACAACTTGGACAGATGGACATTTCAGTACGGCACGTTGTGTGCTTGTAATCTCGTACATCGTATCGCTTTCATATCTTGTTCTTTTCTCTCTTTCATACATACACACCGACACACACACACACACACACATTCCCTGTGACACAATACACACATACAATACACATACGTCTGTACGCAGACGCACACACACACAGACACACACACACATACACACACACACACACACACACACACACATCTCACTCTCTCTTCAATGTTCTTAATGTTTTACATCATATCGTGTGTGTACATCATATCTTGTTTATGTTCTTAATGTTTTTATCTAAATCTATGTTCTTCTTAATGTCTTTATCTCTCTTCATGTTCTTAAATGTTTTTATCTCTCTCCGATGTTAAATCTACGTATCATCTTAATGTACGTCATGTCAGATCTGACATGATATGATACGTCATCATATCTGTCATGGGGGGGCAGGACTGAGAGGGGATTTAGGGGACAAGCAGAGGGATTGGGAGTTAGAGTGTTTTTTGTTCAAGCTGTGGTGATCCTCTGCTCGATCCATAGCTTTTGCTGTTAAGAACTTCTTTTCCTAAATAAATTACCTACTTGTTACAATTGGAAATATCGTCTCTTGCTGTGTTAAACAACCATCAGCCACAACAGGTGCTAGGAGAGTGTTTAGACCTCTACACTACCTTTAACCTGGTCTCTGTGGTGCTAGGAGAGTGTTTAGACCTCTACACTACCTTTAACCTGGTCTCTGTGGTGCTAGGAGAGTGTTTAGACCTCTACACTACCTTTAACCTGGTCTCTGTGGTGCTAGGAGAGTGTTTAGACCTCTACACTACCTTTAACCTGGTCTCTGTGGTGCTAGGAGAGTGTTTAGACCTCTACACTACCTTTAACCTGGTCTCTGTGGTGCTAGGAGAGTGTTTAGACCTCTACACTACCTTTAACCTGGTCTCTGTGGTGCTAGGAGAGTGTTTAGACCTCTACACTACCTTTAACCTGGTCTCTGTGGTGCTAGGAGAGTGTTTAGACCTCTACACTACCTTTAACCTGGTCTCTGTGGTGATAGGAGAGTGTTTAGACCTCTACACTACCTTTAACCTGGTCTCTGTGGTGCTAGGAGAGTGTTTAGACCTCTACACTACCTTTAACCTGGTCTCTGTGGTGCTAGGAGAGTGTTTAGACCTCTACACTACCTTTAACCTGGTCTCTGTGGTGCTAGGAGAGTGTTTAGACCTCTCCACTACCTTTAACCTGGTCTCTGTGGTGCTAGGAGAGTGTTTAGACATCTACACTACCTTTAACCTGGTCTCTGTGGTGCTAGGAGAGTGGTTAGACCTCTACACTGCCTTTAACCTGGTCTCTGAGGTGGTATGAGAGTGTTTAGACCTCTCCACTACCTTTAACCTGGTCTCTGTGGTGATAGGAGAGTGTTTAGACCTCTACACTACCTTTAACCTGGTCTCTGTGGTGCTAGGAGAGTGTTTAGACCTCTACACTACCTTTAACCTGGTCTCTGTGGTGCTAGGAGAGTGTTTAGACCTCTACACTACCTTTAACCTGGTCTCTGTGGTGATAGGAGAGTGTTTAGACCTCTACACTACCTTTAACCTGGTCTCTGTGGTGCTAGGAGAGTGTTTAGACC
The DNA here is from genome assembly GCF_963971535.1 of Notolepis coatsorum. Taxonomy (NCBI): domain Eukaryota; kingdom Metazoa; phylum Chordata; class Actinopteri; order Aulopiformes; family Paralepididae; genus Notolepis; species Notolepis coatsorum. Next base: position 271,250,366 of record NC_140165.1, read on the forward strand.
TCTACACTACCTTTAACCTGGTCTCTGTGGTGCTAGGAGAGTGTTTAGACCTCTACACTACCTTTAACCTGGTCTCTGTGGTGCTAGGAGAGTGTTTAGACCTCTACACTACCTTTAACATGGTCTCTGTGGTGGTAGGAGAGTGTTTAGACCTCTACACTACCTTTAACCTGGTCTCTGTGGTGCTAGGAGAGTGTTTAGACCTCTACACTACCTTTAACCTGGTCTCTGTGGTGCTAGGAGAGTGTTTAGACCTCTCCACTACCTTTAACCTGGTCTCTGTGGTGCTAGGAGAGTGTTTAGACATCTACACTACCTTTAACCTGGTCTCTGTGGTGCTAGGAGAGTGGTTAGACCTCTACACTGCCTTTAACCTGGTCTCTGAGGTGGTATGAGAGTGTTTAGACCTCTCCACTACCTTTAACCTGGTCTCTGTGGTGATAGGAGAGTGTTTAGACCTCTACACTACCTTTAACCTGGTCTCTGTGGTGCTAGGAGAGTGTTTAGACCTCTACACTACCTTTAACCTGGTCTCTGTGGTGCTAGGAGAGTGTTTAGACCTCTACACTACCTTTAACCTGGTCTCTGTGGTGCTAGGAGAGTGTTTAGACCTCTACACTACCTTTAACCTGGTCTCTGTGGTGCTAGGAGAGTGTTTAGACCTCTACACTACCTTTAACCTGGTCTCTGTGGTGGTAGGAGAGTGTTTAGACCTCTACACTACCTTTAACCTGGTCTCTGTGGTGCTAGGAGAGTGTTTAGACCTCTCCACTACCTTTAACCTGGTCTCTGTGGTGCTAGGAGAGTGTTTAGACATCTACACTACCTTTAACCTGGTCTCTGTGGTGCTAGGAGAGTGGTTAGACCTCTACACTGCCTTTAACCTGGTCTCTGAGGTGGTATGAGAGTGTTTAGACCTCTCCACTACCTTTAACCTGGTCTCTGTGGTGATAGGAGAGTGTTTAGACCTCTACACTACCTTTAACCTGGTCTCTGTGGTGCTAGGAGAGTGTTTAGACCTCTACACTACCTTTAACCTGGTCTCTGTGGTGCTAGGAGAGTGTTTAGACCTCTACACTACCTTTAACCTGGTCTCTGTGGTGCTAGGAGAGTGTTTAGACCTCTACACTACCTTTAACCTGGTCTCTGTGGTGCTAGGAGAGTGTTTAGACCTCTACACTACCTTTAACCTGGTCTCTGTGGTGGTAGGAGAGTGTTTAGACCTCTACACTACCTTTAACCTGGTCTCTGTGGTGCTAGGAGAGTGTTTAGACCTCTACACTACCTTTAACCTGGTCTATGTGGTGCTAGGAGAGTGTTTAGACCTCTACACTACCTTTAACCTGGTCTCTGTGGTGCTAGGAGAGTGTTTAGACCTCTACACTACCTTTAACCTGGTCTCTGTGGTGCTAGGAGAGTGTTTAGACCTCTACACTACCTTTAACCTGGTCTCTGTGGTGCTAGGAGAGTGTTTAGACCTCTACACTACCTTTAACCTGGTATCTGTGGTGCTAGGAGAGTGTTTAGACCTCTACACTACCTTTAACCTGGTCTCTGTGGTGCTAGGAGAGTGTTTAGACCTCTACACTACCTTTAAACTGGTCTCTGTGGTGCTAGGAGAGTGTTTAGACCTCTACACTACCTTTAAACTGGTCTCTGTGGTGCTAGGAGAGTGTTTAGACCTCTACACTACCTTTAACCTGGTCTCTGTGGTGATAGGAGAGTGTTTAGACCTCTACACTACCTTTAACCTGGTCTCTGTGGTGCTAGGAGAGTGTTTAGACCTCTACACTACCTTTAACCTGGTCTCTGTGGTGCTAGGAGAGTGTTTAGACCTCTACACTACCTTTAACCTGGTCTCTGTGGTGCTAGGAGAGTGTTTAGACCTCTACACTACCTTTAACCTGGTCTCTGTGGTGCTAGGAGAGTGTTTAGACCTCTACACTACCTTTAACCTGGTATCTGTGGTGCTAGGAGAGTGTTTAGACCTCTACACTACCTTTAACCTGGTCTCTGTGGTGCTATGAGAGTGTTTAGACCTCTACACTACCTTTAACCTGGTCTCTGTGGTGGTAGGAGAGTGTTTAGACCTCTACACTACCTTAACCTGGTCTCTGTGGTGCTAGGAGAGTGTTTAGACCTCTACACTACATTTAACCTGGTCTCTGTGGTGCTAGGAGAGTGTTTAGACCTCTACACTACCTTTAACCTGGTCTCTGTGGTGCTAGGAGAGTGTTAAGACCTCTACACTACCTTTAACCTGGTCTCTGTGGTGCTAGGAGAGTGGTTAGACCTCTACACTACCTTTAACCTGGTCTCTGAGGTGGTATGAGAGTGTTTAGACCTCTTCACTACCTTTAACCTGGTCTCTGTGGTGATAGGAGAGTGTTTAGACCTCTACACTACCTTTAACCTGGTCTCTGTGGTGCTAGGAGAGTGTTTAGACCTCTACACTACCTTTAACCTGGTCTCTGTGGTGCTAGGAGAGTGTTTAGACCTCTACACTACCTTTAACCTGGTCTCTGTGGTGCTAGGAGAGTGTTTAGACCTCTACACTACCTTTAACCTGGTCTCTGTGGTGCTAGGAGAGTGTTTAGACCTCTACACTACCTTTAACCTGGTCTCTGTGGTGCTAGGAGAGTGTTTAGACCTCTACACTACCTTTAACCTGGTCTCTGTGGTGCTAGGAGAGTGTTTAGACCTCTACACTACCTTTAACCTGGTCTCTGTGGTGCTAGGAGAGTGTTTAGACCTCTAAACTACCTTTAACCTGGTCTCTGTGGTGATAGGAGAGTGTTTAGACCTCTACACTACCTTTAACCTGGTCTCTGTGGTGCTAGGAGAGTGTTTAGACCTCTACACTACCTTTAACCTGGTCTCTGTGGTGCTAGGAGAGTGTTTAGACCTCTACACTACCTTTAACCTGGTCTCTGTGGTGCTAGGAGAGTGTTTAGACCTCTACACTACCTTTAACCTGGTCTCTGTGGTGCTAGGAGAGTGTTTAGACCTCTACACTACCTTTAACCTGGTCTCTGTGGTGCTAGGAGAGTGTTTAGACCTCTACACTACCTTTAACCTGGTCTCTGTGGTGCTAGGAGAGTGTTTAGACCTCTCCACTACCTTTAACCTGGTCTCTGTGGTGCTAGGAGAGTGTTTAGACCTCTACACTACCTTTAACCTGGTCTCTGTGGTGCTAGGAGAGTGGTTAGACCTCTACACTGCCTTTAACCTGGTCTCTGAGGTGGTATGAGAGTGTTTAGACCTCTCCACTACCTTTAACCTGGTCTCTGTGGTGATAGGAGAGTGTTTAGACCTCTACACTACCTTTAACCTGGTCTCTGTGGTGCTAGGAGAGTGTTTAGACCTCTACACTACCTTTAACCTGGTCTCTGTGGTGCTAGGAGAGTGTTTAGACCTCTACACTACCTTTAACCTGGTCTCTGTGGTGATAGGAGAGTGTTTAGACCTCTACACTACCTTTAACCTGGTCTCTGTGGTGCTAGGAGAGTGTTTAGACCTCTACACTACCTTTAACCTGGTCTCTGTGGTGCTAGGAGAGTGTTTAGACCTCTACACTACCTTTAACCTGGTCTCTGTGGTGCTAGGAGAGTGTTTAGACCTCTAAACTACCTTTAACCTGGTCTCTGTGGTGATAGGAGAGTGTTTAGACCTCTACACTACCTTTAACCTGGTCTCTGTGGTGCTAGGAGAGTGTTTAGACCTCTACACTACCTTTAACCTGGTCTCTGTGGTGCTAGGAGAGTGTTTAGACCTCTACACTACCTTTAACCTGGTCTCTGTGGTGCTAGGAGAGTGTTTAGACCTCTACACTACCTTTAACCTGGTCTCTGTGGTGCTAGGAGAGTGTTTAGACCTCTACACTACCTTTAACCTGGTCTCTGTGGTGCTAGGAGAGTGTTTAGACCTCTACACTACCTTTAACCTGGTCTCTGTGGTGCTAGGAGAGTGTTTAGACCTCTCCACTACCTTTAACCTGGTCTCTGTGGTGCTAGGAGAGTGTTTAGACCTCTACACTACCTTTAACCTGGTCTCTGTGGTGCTAGGAGAGTGGTTAGACCTCTACACTGCCTTTAACCTGGTCTCTGAGGTGGTATGAGAGTGTTTAGACCTCTCCACTACCTTTAACCTGGTCTCTGTGGTGATAGGAGAGTGTTTAGACCTCTACACTACCTTTAACCTGGTCTCTGTGGTGCTAGGAGAGTGTTTAGACCTCTACACTACCTTTAACCTGGTCTCTGTGGTGCTAGGAGAGTGTTTAGACCTCTACACTACCTTTAACCTGGTCTCTGTGGTGATAGGAGAGTGTTTAGACCTCTACACTACCTTTAACCTGGTCTCTGTGGTGCTAGGAGAGTGTTTAGACCTCTACACTACCTTTAACCTGGTCTCTGTGGTGCTAGGAGAGTGTTTAGACCTCTACACTACCTTTAACCTGGTCTCTGTGGTGCTAGGAGAGTGTTTAGACCTCTACACTACCTTTAACCTGGTCTCTGTGGTGGTAGGAGAGTGTTTAGACCTCTACACTACCTTTAACCTGGTCTCTGTGGTGCTAGGAGAGTGTTTAGACCTCTACACTACCTTTAACCTGGTCTATGTGGTGCTAGGAGAGTGTTTAGACCTCTACACTACCTTTAACCTGGTCTCTGTGGTGCTAGGAGAGTGTTTAGACCTCTACACTACCTTTAACCTGGTCTCTGTGGTGCTAGGAGAGTGTTTAGACCTCTACACTACCTTTAACCTGGTCTCTGTGGTGCTAGGAGAGTGTTTAGACCTCTACACTACCTTTAACCTGGTATCTGTGGTGCTAGGAGAGTGTTTAGACCTCTACACTACCTTTAACCTGGTCTCTGTGGTGCTAGGAGAGTGTTTAGACCTCTACACTACCTTTAAACTGGTCTCTGTGGTGCTAGGAGAGTGTTTAGACCTCTACACTACCTTTAAACTGGTCTCTGTGGTGCTAGGAGAGTGTTTAGACCTCTACACTACCTTTAACCTGGTCTCTGTGGTGCTAGGAGAGTGTTTAGACCTCTACACTACCTTTAACCTGGTATCTGTGGTGCTAGGAGAGTGTTTAGACCTCTACACTACCTTTAACCTGGTCTCTGTGGTGCTAGGAGAGTGTTTAGACCTCTACACTACCTTTAAACTGGTCTCTGTGGTGCTAGGAGAGTGTTTAGACCTCTACACTACCTTTAAACTGGTCTCTGTGGTGCTAGGAGAGTGTTTAGACCTCTACACTACCTTTAACCTGGTCTCTGTGGTGCTAGGAGAGTGTTTAGACCTCTACACTACCTTTAACCTGGTCTCTGTGGTGCTAGGAGAGTGTTTAGACCTCTACACTACCTTTAACCTGGTATCTGTGGTGCTAGGAGAGTGTTTAGACCTCTACACTACCTTTAACCTGGTCTCTGTGGTGCTAGGAGAGTGTTTAGACCTCTACACTACCTTTAACCTGGTATCTGTGGTGCTAGGAGAGTGTTTAGACCTCTACACTACCTTTAACCTGGTCTCTGTGGTGCTATGAGAGTGTTTAGACCTCTACACTACCTTTAACCTGGTCTCTGTGGTGCTATGAGAGTGTTTAGACCTCTACACTACCTTTAACCTGGTCTCTGTGGTGGTAGGAGAGTGTTTAGACCTCTACACTACCTTAACCTGGTCTCTGTGGTGCTAGGAGAGTGTTTAGACCTCTACACTACATTTAACCTGGTCTCTGTGGTGCTAGGAGAGTGTTTAGACCTCTACACTACCTTTAACCTGGTCTCTGTGGTGCTAGGAGAGTGTTAAGACCTCTACACTACCTTTAACCTGGTCTCTGTGGTGCTAGGAGAGTGGTTAGACCTCTACACTACCTTTAACCTGGTCTCTGAGGTGGTATGAGAGTGTTTAGACCTCTTCACTACCTTTAACCTGGTCTCTGTGGTGATAGGAGAGTGTTTAGACCTCTACACTACCTTTAACCTGGTCTCTGTGGTGCTAGGAGAGTGTTTAGACCTCTACACTACCTTTAACCTGGTCTCTGTGGTGCTCGGAGAGTGTTTAGACCTCTACACTACCTTTAACCTGGTCTCTGTGGTGCTAGGAGAGTGTTTAGACCTCTACACTACCTTTAACCTGGTCTCTGTGGTGCTAGGAGAGTGTTTAGACCTCTACACTACCTTTAACCTGGTCTCTGTGGTGCTAGGAGAGTGTTTAGACCTCTACACTACCTTTAACCTGGTCTCTGTGGTGCTAGGAGAGTGTTTAGACCTCTACACTACCTTTAACCTGGTCTCTGTGGTGCTAGGAGAGTGTTTAGACCTCTACACTACCTTTAACCTGGTCTCTGTGGTGCTAGGAGAGTGTTTAGACCTCTAAACTACCTTTAACCTGGTCTCTGTGGTGATAGGAGAGTGTTTAGACCTCTACACTACCTTTAACCTGGTCTCTGTGGTGCTAGGAGAGTGTTTAGACCTCTACACTACCTTTAACCTGGTCTCTGTGGTGCTAGGAGAGTGTTTAGACCTCTACACTACCTTTAACCTGGTCTCTGTGGTGCTAGGAGAGTGTTTAGACCTCTACACTACCTTTAACCTGGTCTCTGTGGTGCTAGGAGAGTGTTTAGACCTCTACACTACCTTTAACCTGGTCTCTGTGGTGCTAGGAGAGTGTTTAGACCTCTACACTACCTTTAACCTGGTCTCGGTGGTGCTAGGAGAGTGTTTAGACCTCTACACTACCTTTAACCTGGTCTCTGTGGTGCTAGGAGAGTGTTTAGACCTCTACACTACCTTTAACCTGGTCTCTGTGGTGCTAGGAGAGTGTTTAGACATCTAAACTACCTTTAACCTGGTCTCTGTGGTGATAGGAGAGTGTTTAGACCTCTACACTACCTTTAACCTGGTCTCTGTGGTGCTAGGAGAGTGTTTAGACCTCTACACTACCTTTAACCTGGTCTCTGTGGTGCTAGGAGAGTGTTTAGACCTCTACACTACCTTTAACCTGGTCTCTGTGGTGCTAGGAGAGTGTTTAGACCTCTACACTACCTTTAACCTGGTCTCTGTGGTGCTAGGAGAGTGTTTAGACCTCTACACTACCTTTAACCTGGTCTCTGTGGTGCTAGGAGAGTGTTTAGACCTCTACACTACCTTTAACCTGGTCTCTGTGGTGCTAGGAGAGTGTTTAGACCTCTACACTACCTTTAACCTGGTCTCTGTGGTGCTAGGAGAGTGTTTAGACCTCTACACTACCTTTAACCTGGTCTCTGTGGTGAAGAGAGAGTGTTTAGACCTCTACACTACCTTTAATCTGGTCTATGTGGTGCTAGGAGAGTGTTTAGACCTCTACACTACCTTTAACCTGGTCTCTGTGGTGCTAGGAGAGTGTTTAGACCTCTACACTACCTTTAACCTGGTCTCTGTGGTGCTAGGAGAGTGTTTAGACCTCTACACTACCTTTAACCTGGTCTCTGTGGTGCTAGGAGAGTGTTTAGACCTCTCCACTACCTTTAACCTGGTCTCTGTGGTGCTAGGAGAGTGGTTAGACCTCTACACTGCCTTTAACCTGGTCTCTGAGGTGGTATGAGAGTGTTTAGACCTCTCCACTACCTTTAACCTGGTCTCTGTGGTGATAGGAGAGTGTTTAGACCTCTACACTACCTTTAACCTGGTCTCTGTGGTGCTAGGAGAGTGTTTAGACCTCTACACTACCTTTAACCTGGTCTCTGTGGTGCTAGGAGAGTGTTTAGACCTCTACACTACCTTTAACCTGGTCTCTGTGGTGATAGGAGAGTGTTTAGACCTCTACACTACCTTTAACCTGGTCTCTGTGGTGCTAGGAGAGTGTTTAGACCTCTACACTACCTTTAACCTGGTCTCTGTGGTGCTAGGAGAGTGTTTAGACCTCTACACTACCTTTAACCTGGTATCTGTGGTGCTAGGAGAGTGTTTAGACCTCTACACTACCTTTAACCTGGTCTCTGTGGTGGTAGGAGAGTGTTTAGACCTCTACACTACCTTTAACCTGGTCTCTGTGGTGCTAGGAGAGTGTTTAGACCTCTACACTACCTTTAACCTGGTCTATGTGGTGCTAGGAGAGTGTTTAGACCTCTACACTACCTTTAACCTGGTCTATGTGGTGCTAGGAGAGTGTTTAGACCTCTACACTACCTTTAACCTGGTCTCTGTGGTGCTAGGAGAGTGTTTAGACCTCTACACTACCTTTAACCTGGTCTCTGTGGTGCTAGGAGAGTGTTTAGACCTCTACACTACCTTTAACCTGGTATCTGTGGTGCTAGGAGAGTGTTTAGACCTCTACACTACCTTTAACCTGGTCTCTGTGGTGCTAGGAGAGTGTTTAGACCTCTACACTACCTTTAAACTGGTCTCTGTGGTGCTAGGAGAGTGTTTAGACCTCTACACTACCTTTAAACTGGTCTCTGTGGTGCTAGGAGAGTGTTTAGACCTCTACACTACCTTTAACCTGGTCTCTGTGGTGATAGGAGAGTGTTTAGACCTCTACACTACCTTTAACCTGGTCTCTGTGGTGCTAGGAGAGTGTTTAGACCTCTACACTACCTTTAACCTGGTCTCTGTGGTGCTAGGAGAGTGTTTAGACCTCTACACTACCTTTAACCTGGTCTCTGTGGTGCTAGGAGAGTGTTTAGACCTCTACACTACCTTTAACCTGGTATCTGTGGTGCTAGGAGAGTGTTTAGACCTCTACACTACCTTTAACCTGGTCTCTGTGGTGCTATGAGAGTGTTTAGACCTCTACACTACCTTTAACCTGGTCTCTGTGGTGGTAGGAGAGTGTTTAGACCTCTACACTACCTTAACCTGGTCTCTGTGGTGCTAGGAGAGTGTTTAGACCTCTACACTACATTTAACCTGGTCTCTGTGGTGCTAGGAGAGTGTTTAGACCTCTACACTACCTTTAACCTGGTCTCTGTGGTGCTAGGAGAGTGTTAAGACCTCTACACTACCTTTAACCTGGTCTCTGTGGTGCTAGGAGAGTGGTTAGACCTCTACACTACCTTTAACCTGGTCTCTGAGGTGGTATGAGAGTGTTTAGACCTCTTCACTACCTTTAACCTGGTCTCTGTGGTGATAGGAGAGTGTTTAGACCTCTACACTACCTTTAACCTGGTCTCTGTGGTGCTAGGAGAGTGTTTAGACCTCTACACTACCTTTAACCTGGTCTCTGTGGTGCTAGGAGAGTGTTTAGACCTCTACACTACCTTTAACCTGGTCTCTGTGGTGCTAGGAGAGTGTTTAGACCTCTACACTACCTTTAACCTGGTCTCTGTGGTGCTAGGAGAGTGTTTAGACCTCTACACTACCTTTAACCTGGTCTCTGTGGTGCTAGGAGAGTGTTTAGACCTCTACACTACCTTTAACCTGGTCTCTGTGGTGCTAGGAGAGTGTTTAGACCTCTACACTACCTTTAACCTGGTCTCTGTGGTGCTAGGAGAGTGTTTAGACCTCTACACTACCTTTAACCTGGTCTCTGTGGTGCTAGGAGAGTGTTTAGACCTCTACACTACCTTTAACCTGGTCTCTGTGGTGCTAGGAGAGTGTTTAGACCTCTAAACTACCTTTAACCTGGTCTCTGTGGTGATAGGAGAGTGTTTAGACCTCTACACTACCTTTAACCTGGTCTCTGTGGTGCTAGGAGAGTGTTTAGACCTCTACACTACCTTTAACCTGGTCTCTGTGGTGCTAGGAGAGTGTTTAGACCTCTACACTACCTTTAACCTGGTATCTGTGGTGCTAGGAGAGTGTTTAGACCTCTACACTACCTTTAACCTGGTCTCTGTGGTGAAGAGAGAGTGTTTAGACCTCTACACTACCTTTAATCTGGTCTCTGTGGTGCTAGGAGAGTGTTTAGACCTCTACACTACCTTTAACCTGGTCTCTGTGGTGCTAGGAGAGTGTTTAGACCTCTACACTACCTTTAACCTGGTATCTGTGGTGCTAGGAGAGTGTTTAGACCTCTACACTACCTTTAACCTGGTCTCTGTGGTGCTAGGAGAGTGTTTAGACCTCTACACTACCTTTAAACTGGTCTCTGTGGTGCTAGGAGAGTGTTTAGACCTCTACACTACCTTTAAACTGGTCTCTGTGGTGCTAGGAGAGTGTTTAGACCTCTACACTACCTTTAACCTGGTCTCTGTGGTGCTAGGAGAGTGTTTAGACCTCTACACTACCTTTAACCTGGTATCTGTGGTGCTAGGAGAGTGTTTAGACCTCTACACTACCTTTAACCTGGTCTCTGTGGTGCTAGGAGAGTGTTTAGACCTCTACACTACCTTTAAACTGGTCTCTGTGGTGCTAGGAGAGTGTTTAGACCTCTACACTACCTTTAAACTGGTCTCTGTGGTGCTAGGAGAGTGTTTAGACCTCTACACTACCTTTAACCTGGTCTCTGTGGTGCTAGGAGAGTGTTTAGACCTCTACACTACCTTTAACCTGGTCTCTGTGGTGCTAGGAGAGTGTTTAGACCTCTACACTACCTTTAACCTGGTATCTGTGGTGCTAGGAGAGTGTTTAGACCTCTACACTACCTTTAACCTGGTCTCTGTGGTGCTAGGAGAGTGTTTAGACCTCTACACTACCTTTAACCTGGTATCTGTGGTGCTAGGAGAGTGTTTAGACCTCTACACTACCTTTAACCTGGTCTCTGTGGTGCTATGAGAGTGTTTAGACCTCTACACTACCTTTAACCTGGTCTCTGTGGTGCTATGAGAGTGTTTAGACCTCTACACTACCTTTAACCTGGTCTCTGTGGTGGTAGGAGAGTGTTTAGACCTCTACACTACCTTAACCTGGTCTCTGTGGTGCTAGGAGAGTGTTTAGACCTCTACACTACATTTAACCTGGTCTCTGTGGTGCTAGGAGAGTGTTTAGACCTCTACACTACCTTTAACCTGGTCTCTGTGGTGCTAGGAGAGTGTTAAGACCTCTACACTACCTTTAACCTGGTCTCTGTGGTGCTAGGAGAGTGGTTAGACCTCTACACTACCTTTAACCTGGTCTCTGAGGTGGTATGAGAGTGTTTAGACCTCTTCACTACCTTTAACCTGGTCTCTGTGGTGATAGGAGAGTGTTTAGACCTCTACACTACCTTTAACCTGGTCTCTGTGGTGCTAGGAGAGTGTTTAGACCTCTACACTACCTTTAACCTGGTCTCTGTGGTGCTCGGAGAGTGTTTAGACCTCTACACTACCTTTAACCTGGTCTCTGTGGTGCTAGGAGAGTGTTTAGACCTCTACACTACCTTTAACCTGGTCTCTGTGGTGCTAGGAGAGTGTTTAGACCTCTACACTACCTTTAACCTGGTCTCTGTGGTGCTAGGAGAGTGTTTAGACCTCTACACTACCTTTAACCTGGTCTCTGTGGTGCTAGGAGAGTGTTTAGACCTCTACACTACCTTTAACCTGGTCTCTGTGGTGCTAGGAGAGTGTTTAGACCTCTACACTACCTTTAACCTGGTCTCTGTGGTGCTAGGAGAGTGTTTAGACCTCTAAACTACCTTTAACCTGGTCTCTGTGGTGATAGGAGAGTGTTTAGACCTCTACACTACCTTTAACCTGGTCTCTGTGGTGCTAGGAGAGTGTTTAGACCTCTACACTACCTTTAACCTGGTCTCTGTGGTGCTAGGAGAGTGTTTAGACCTCTACACTACCTTTAACCTGGTCTCTGTGGTGCTAGGAGAGTGTTTAGACCTCTACACTACCTTTAACCTGGTCTCTGTGGTGCTAGGAGAGTGTTTAGACCTCTACACTACCTTTAACCTGGTCTCTGTGGTGCTAGGAGAGTGTTTAGACCTCTACACTACCTTTAACCTGGTCTCGGTGGTGCTAGGAGAGTGTTTAGACCTCTACACTACCTTTAACCTGGTCTCTGTGGTGCTAGGAGAGTGTTTAGACCTCTACACTACCTTTAACCTGGTCTCTGTGGTGCTAGGAGAGTGTTTAGACCTCTAAACTACCTTTAACCTGGTCTCTGTGGTGATAGGAGAGTGTTTAGACCTCTACACTACCTTTAACCTGGTCTCTGTGGTGCTAGGAGAGTGTTTAGACCTCTACACTACCTTTAACCTGGTCTCTGTGGTGCTAGGAGAGTGTTTAGACCTCTACACTACCTTTAACCTGGTCTCTGTGGTGCTAGGAGAGTGTTTAGACCTCTACACTACCTTTAACCTGGTCTCTGTGGTGCTAGGAGAGTGTTTAGACCTCTACACTACCTTTAACCTGGTCTCTGTGGTGCTAGGAGAGTGTTTAGACCTCTACACTACCTTTAACCTGGTCTCTGTGGTGCTAGGAGAGTGTTTAGACCTCTACACTACCTTTAACCTGGTCTCTGTGGTGCTAGGAGAGTGTTTAGACCTCTACACTACCTTTAACCTGGTCTCTGTGGTGAAGAGAGAGTGTTTAGACCTCTACACTACCTTTAATCTGGTCTATGTGGTGCTAGGAGAGTGTTTAGACCTCTACACTACCTTTAACCTGGTCTCTGTGGTGCTAGGAGAGTGTTTAGACCTCTACACTACCTTTAACCTGGTCTCTGTGGTGCTAGGAGAGTGTTTAGACCTCTACACTACCTTTAACCTGGTCTCTGTGGTGCTAGGAGAGTGTTTAGACCTCTCCACTACCTTTAACCTGGTCTCTGTGGTGCTAGGAGAGTGGTTAGACCTCTACACTGCCTTTAACCTGGTCTCTGAGGTGGTATGAGAGTGTTTAGACCTCTCCACTACCTTTAACCTGGTCTCTGTGGTGATAGGAGAGTGTTTAGACCTCTACACTACCTTTAACCTGGTCTCTGTGGTGCTAGGAGAGTGTTTAGACCTCTACACTACCTTTAACCTGGTCTCTGTGGTGCTAGGAGAGTGTTTAGACCTCTACACTACCTTTAACCTGGTCTCTGTGGTGATAGGAGAGTGTTTAGACCTCTACACTACCTTTAACCTGGTCTCTGTGGTGCTAGGAGAGTGTTTAGACCTCTACACTACCTTTAACCTGGTCTCTGTGGTGCTAGGAGAGTGTTTAGACCTCTACACTACCTTTAACCTGGTCTCTGTGGTGCTAGGAGAGTGTTTAGACCTCTACACTACCTTTAACCTGGTCTCTGTGGTGGTAGGAGAGTGTTTAGACCTCTACACTACCTTTAACCTGGTCTCTGTGGTGCTAGGAGAGTGTTTAGACCTCTACACTACCTTTAACCTGGTCTATGTGGTGCTAGGAGAGTGTTTAGACCTCTACACTACCTTTAACCTGGTCTATGTGGTGCTAGGAGAGTGTTTAGACCTCTACACTACCTTTAACCTGGTCTCTGTGGTGCTAGGAGAGTGTTTAGACCTCTACACTACCTTTAACCTGGTCTCTGTGGTGCTAGGAGAGTGTTTAGACCTCTACACTACCTTTAACCTGGTATCTGTGGTGCTAGGAGAGTGTTTAGACCTCTACACTACCTTTAACCTGGTCTCTGTGGTGCTAGGAGAGTGTTTAGACCTCTACACTACCTTTAAACTGGTCTCTGTGGTGCTAGGAGAGTGTTTAGACCTCTACACTACCTTTAAACTGGTCTCTGTGGTGCTAGGAGAGTGTTTAGACCTCTACACTACCTTTAACCTGGTCTCTGTGGTGATAGGAGAGTGTTTAGACCTCTACACTACCTTTAACCTGGTCTCTGTGGTGCTAGGAGAGTGTTTAGACCTCTACACTACCTTTAACCTGGTCTCTGTGGTGCTAGGAGAGTGTTTAGACCTCTACACTACCTTTAACCTGGTCTCTGTGGTGCTAGGAGAGTGTTTAGACCTCTACACTACCTTTAACCTGGTATCTGTGGTGCTAGGAGAGTGTTTAGACCTCTACACTACCTTTAACCTGGTCTCTGTGGTGCTATGAGAGTGTTTAGACCTCTACACTACCTTTAACCTGGTCTCTGTGGTGGTAGGAGAGTGTTTAGACCTCTACACTACCTTAACCTGGTCTCTGTGGTGCTAGGAGAGTGTTTAGACCTCTACACTACATTTAACCTGGTCTCTGTGGTGCTAGGAGAGTGTTTAGACCTCTACACTACCTTTAACCTGGTCTCTGTGGTGCTAGGAGAGTGTTAAGACCTCTACACTACCTTTAACCTGGTCTCTGTGGTGCTAGGAGAGTGGTTAGACCTCTACACTACCTTTAACCTGGTCTCTGAGGTGGTATGAGAGTGTTTAGACCTCTTCACTACCTTTAACCTGGTCTCTGTGGTGATAGGAGAGTGTTTAGACCTCTACACTACCTTTAACCTGGTCTCTGTGGTGCTAGGAGAGTGTTTAGACCTCTACACTACCTTTAACCTGGTCTCTGTGGTGCTAGGAGAGTGTTTAGACCTCTACACTACCTTTAACCTGGTCTCTGTGGTGCTAGGAGAGTGTTTAGACCTCTACACTACCTTTAACCTGGTCTCTGTGGTGCTAGGAGAGTGTTTAGACCTCTACACTACCTTTAACCTGGTCTCTGTGGTGCTAGGAGAGTGTTTAGACCTCTACACTACCTTTAACCTGGTCTCTGTGGTGCTAGGAGAGTGTTTAGACCTCTACACTACCTTTAACCTGGTCTCTGTGGTGCTAGGAGAGTGTTTAGACCTCTACACTACCTTTAACCTGGTCTCTGTGGTGCTAGGAGAGTGTTTAGACCTCTACACTACCTTTAACCTGGTCTCTGTGGTGCTAGGAGAGTGTTTAGACCTCTAAACTACCTTTAACCTGGTCTCTGTGGTGATAGGAGAGTGTTTAGACCTCTACACTACCTTTAACCTGGTCTCTGTGGTGCTAGGAGAGTGTTTAGACCTCTACACTACCTTTAACCTGGTCTCTGTGGTGCTAGGAGAGTGTTTAGACCTCTACACTACCTTTAACCTGGTATCTGTGGTGCTAGGAGAGTGTTTAGACCTCTACACTACCTTTAACCTGGTCTCTGTGGTGAAGAGAGAGTGTTTAGACCTCTACACTACCTTTAATCTGGTCTCTGTGGTGCTAGGAGAGTGTTTAGACCTCTACACTACCTTTAACCTGGTCTCTGTGGTGCTAGGAGAGTGTTTAGACCTCTACACTACCTTTAACCTGGTCTCTGTGGTGCTAGGAGAGTGTTTAGACCTCTACACTACCTTTAACCTGGTCTCTGTGGTGCTAGAAGAGTGTTTAGACCTCTACACTACCTTTAACCTGGTCTCTGTGGTGCTAGGAGAGTGTTTAGACCTCTACACTACCTTTAACCTGGTCTCTGTGGTGATAGGAGAGTGTTTAGACCTCTACACTACCTTTAACCTGGTCTCTGTGGTGCTAGGAGAGTGTTTAGACCTCTACACTACCTTTAACCTGGTCTCTGTGGTGCTAGGAGAGTGTTTAGACCTCTACACTACCTTTAACCTGGTATCTGTGGTGCTAGGAGAGTGTTTAGACCTCTACACTACCTTTAACCTGGTCTCTGTGATGCTAGGAGAGTGTTTAGACCTCTACACTACCTTTAACCTGGTCTCTGTGGTGCTAGGAGAGTGTTTAGACCTCTACACTACCTTTAACCTGGTCTCTGTGGTGCTAGGAGAGTGTTTAGACCTCTACACTACCTTTAACCTGGTCTCTGTGGTGCTAGGAGAGTGTTTAGACCTCTACACTACCTTTAACCTGGTCTCTGTGGTGCTAGGAGAGTGTTTAGACCTCTACACTACCTTTAACCTGGTCTCTGTGGTGCTAGGAGAGTGTTTAGACCTCTACACTACCTTTAACCTGGTCTCTGTGGTGATAGGAGAGTGTTTAGACCTCTACACTACCTTTAACCTGGTCTCTGTGGTGCTAGGAGAGTGTTTAGACCTCTACACTACCTTTAACCTGGTCTCTGTGGTGCTAGGAGAGTGTTTAGACCTCTACACTACCTTTAACCTGGTCTCTGTGGTGCTAGGAGAGTGTTTAGACCTCTACACTACCTTTAACCTGGTCTCTGTGGTGCTAGGAGAGTGTTTAGACCTCTACACTACCTTTAACCTGGTCTCTGTGGTGATAGGAGAGTGTTTAGACCTCTACACTACCTTTAACCTGGTCTCTGTGGTGATAGGAGAGTGTTTAGACCTCTACACTACCTTTAACCTGGTCTCTGTGGTGCTAGGAGAGTGTTTAGACCTCTACACTACCTTTAACCTGGTCTCTGTGGTGCTAGGAGAGTGTTTAGACCTCTACACTACCTTTAACCTGGTCTCTGTGGTGCTAGGAGAGTGTTTAGACCTCTACACTACCTTTAACCTGGTCTCTGTGATGCTAGGAGAGTGTTTAGACCTCTACACTACCTTTAACCTGGTCTCTGTGGTGCTAGGAGAGTGTTTAGACCTCTACACTACCTTTAACCTGGTCTCTGTGGTGCTAGGAGAGTGTTTAGACCTCTACACTACCTTTAACCTGGTCTCTGTGGTGCTAGGAGAGTGTTTAGACCTCTACACTACCTTTAACCTGGTCTCTGTGGTGCTAGGAGAGTGTTTAGACCTCTACACTACCTTTAACCTGGTCTCTGTGGTGCTAGGAGAGTGTTTAGACCTCTACACTACCTTTAACCTGGTCTCTGTGGTGCTAGGAGAGTGTTTAGACCTCTACACTACCTTTAACCTGGTCTCTGTGGTGAAGAGAGAGTGTTTAGACCTCTACACTACCTTTAATCTGGTCTCTGTGGTGCTAGGAGAGTGTTTAGACCTCTACACTACCTTTAACCTGGTCTCTGTGGTGCTAGGAGAGTGTTTAGACCTCTACACTATCTTTAACCTGGTCTCTGTGGTGCTAGGAGAGTGTTTAGACCTCTACACTACCTTTAACCTGGTCTCTGTGGTGCTAGGAGAGTGTTTAGACCTCTACACTACCTTTAACCTGGTCTCTGTGGTGCTAGGAGAGTGTTTAGACCTCTACACTACCTTTAATCTGGTCTCTGTGGTGATAGGAGAGTGTTTAGACCTCTACACTACCTTTAACCTGGTCTCTGTGGTGCTAGGAGAGTGTTTAGACCTCTACACTATCTTTAACCTGGTCTCTGTGGTGCTAGGAGAGTGTTTAGACCTCTACACTACCTTTAACCTGGTCTCTGTGGTGCTAGGAGAGTGTTTAGACCTCTACACTACCTTTAACCTGGTCTCTGTGGTGCTAGGAGAGTGTTTAGACCTCTACACTACCTTTAACCTGGTCTCTGTGGTGCTAGGAGAGTGTTTAGACCTCTACACTACCTTTAACCTGGTCTCTGTGATGCTAGGAGAGTGTTTAGACCTCTACACTACCTTTAACCTGGTCTCTGTGGTGCTAGGAGAGTGTTTAGACCTCTACACTACCTTTAACCTGGTCTCTGTGGTGCTAGGAGAGTGTTTAGACCTCTACACTACCTTTAACCTGGTCTCTGTGGTGCTAGGAGAGTGTTTAGACCTCTACACTACCTTTAACCTGGTCTCTGTGGTGCTAGGAGAGTGTTTAGACCTCTACACTACCTTTAACCTGGTCTCTGTGGTGATAGGAGAGTGTTTAGACCTCTACACTACCTTTAACCTGGTCTCTGTGGTGCTAGGAGAGTGTTTAGACCTCTACACTACCTTTAACCTGGTCTCTGTGGTGATAGGAGAGTGTTTAGACCTCTACACTACCTTTAACCTGGTCTCTGTGGTGCTAGGAGAGTGTTTAGACCTCTACACTACCTTTAACCTGGTCTATGTGGTGCTAGGAGAGTGTTTAGACCTCTACACTACCTTTAACCTGGTCTCTGTGGTGCTAGGAGAGTGTTTAGACCTCTACACTACCTTTAACCTGGTCTCTGTGGTGATAGGAGAGTGTTTAGACCTCTACACTACCTTTAACCTGGTCTCTGTGGTGCTAGGAGAGTGTTTAGACCTCTACACTACCTTTAACCTGGTCTCTGTGGTGCTAGGAGAGTGTTTAGACCTCTACACTACCTTTAACCTGGTCTCTGTGGTGCTAGGAGAGTGTTTAGACCTCTACACTACCTTTAACCTGGTCTCTGTGATGCTAGGAGAGTGTTTAGACCTCTACACTACCTTTAACCTGGTCTCTGTGGTGCTAGGAGAGTGTTTAGACCTCTACACTACCTTTAACCTGGTCTCTGTGGTGCTAGGAGAGTGTTTAGACCTCTACACTACCTTTAACCTGGTCTCTGTGGTGCTAGGAGAGTGTTTAGACCTCTACACTACCTTTAACCTGGTCTCTGTGGTGCTAGGAGAGTGTTTAGACCTCTACACTACCTTTAACCTGGTCTCTGTGGTGCTAGGAGAGTGTTTAGACCTCTACACTACCTTTAACCTGGTCTCTGTGGTGCTAGGAGAGTGTTTAGACCTCTACACTACCTTTAACCTGGTCTCTGTGGTGAAGAGAGAGTGTTTAGACCTCTACACTACCTTTAATCTGGTCTCTGTGGTGCTAGGAGAGTGTTTAGACCTCTACACTACCTTTAACCTGGTCTCTGTGGTGCTAGGAGAGTGTTTAGACCTCTACACTATCTTTAACCTGGTCTCTGTGGTGCTAGGAGAGTGTTTAGACCTCTACACTACCTTTAACCTGGTCTCTGTGGTGCTAGGAGAGTGTTTAGACCTCTACACTACCTTTAACCTGGTCTCTGTGGTGCTAGGAGAGTGTTTAGACCTCTACACTACCTTTAATCTGGTCTCTGTGGTGATAGGAGAGTGTTTAGACCTCTACACTACCTTTAACCTGGTCTCTGTGGTGCTAGGAGAGTGTTTAGACCTCTACACTATCTTTAACCTGGTCTCTGTGGTGCTAGGAGAGTGTTTAGACCTCTACACTACCTTTAACCTGGTCTCTGTGGTGCTAGGAGAGTGTTTAGACCTCTACACTACCTTTAACCTGGTCTCTGTGGTGCTAGGAGAGTGTTTAGACCTCTACACTACCTTTAACCTGGTCTCTGTGGTGCTAGGAGAGTGTTTAGACCTCTACACTACCTTTAACCTGGTCTCTGTGGTGCTAGGAGAGTGTTTAGACCTCTACACTACCTTTAACCTGGTCTCTGTGGTGCTAGGAGAGTGTTTAGACCTCTACACTACCTTTAACCTGGTCTCTGTGGTGCTAGGAGAGTGTTTAGACCTCTACACTACCTTTAACCTGGTCTCTGTGGTGCTAGGAGAGTGTTTAGACCTCTACACTACCTTTAACCTGGTCTCTGTGGTGAAGAGAGAGTGTTTAGACCTCTACACTACCTTTAATCTGGTCTCTGTGGTGCTAGGAGAGTGTTTAGACCTCTACACTACCTTTAACCTGGTCTCTGTGGTGCTAGGAGAGTGTTTAGACCTCTACACTATCTTTAACCTGGTCTCTGTGGTGCTAGGAGAGTGTTTAGACCTCTACACTACCTTTAACCTGGTCTCTGTGGTGCTAGGAGAGTGTTTAGACCTCTACACTACCTTTAACCTGGTCTCTGTGGTGCTAGGAGAGTGTTTAGACCTCTACACTACCTTTAATCTGGTCTCTGTGGTGATAGGAGAGTGTTTAGACCTCTACACTACCTTTAACCTGGTCTCTGTGGTGCTAGGAGAGTGTTTAGACCTCTACACTATCTTTAACCTGGTCTCTGTGGTGCTAGGAGAGTGTTTAGACCTCTACACTACCTTTAACCTGGTCTCTGTGGTGCTAGGAGAGTGTTTAGACCTCTACACTACCTTTAACCTGGTCTCTGTGGTGATAGGAGAGTGTGTAGACCTCTACACTACCTTTAACCTGGTCTCTGTGGTGCTAGGAGAGTGTTTAGACCTCTACACGACCTTTAACCTGGTCTCTGTGGTGCTAGGAGAGTGTTTAGACCTCTACACTACCTTTAACCTAGTCTCTGTGGTGCTAGGAGAGTGTTTAGACCTCTACACTACCTTTAACCTGGTCTCTGTGGTGCTAGGAGAGTGTTTAGACCTCTACACTACCTTTAACCTGGTCTCTGTGGTGCTAGGAGAGTGTTTAGACCTCTACACTACCTTTAACCTGGTCTCTGTGGTGCTAGGAGAGTGTTTAGACCTCTACACTACCTTTAACCTGGTCTCTGTGGTGCTAGGAGAGTGTTTAGACCTCTACACTACCTTTAACCTGGTCTCTGTGGTGCTAGGATAGTGTTTAGACCTCTACACTACCTTTAACCTGGTCTCTGTGGTGCTAGGAGAGTGTTTAGACCTCTACACTACCTTTAACCTGGTCTCTGTGGTGCTAGGAGAGTGTTTAGACCTCTACACTACCTTTAACCTGGTCTCTGTGGTGCTAGGAGAGTGTTTAGACCTCTACACTACCTTTAACCTGGTCTCTGTGGTGCTAGGAGAGTGTTTAGACCTCTACACTACCTTTAACCTGGTCTCTGTGGTGCTAGGAGAGTGTTTAGACCTCTACACTACCTTTAACCTGGTCTCTGTGGTGAAGAGAGAGTGTTTAGACCTCTACACTACCTTTAATCTGGTCTCTGTGGTGCTAGGAGAGTGTTTAGACCTCTACACTACCTTTAACCTGGTCTCTGTGGTGCTAGGAGAGTGTTTAGACCTCTACACTACCTTTAACCTGGTCTCTGTGGTGCTAGGAGAGTGTTTAGACCTCTACACTACCTTTAACCTGGTCTCTGTGGTGCTAGGAGAGTGTTTAGACCTCTACACTACCTTTAACCTGGTCTCTGTGGTGCTAGGAGAGTGTTTAGACCTCTACACTACCTTTAACCTGGTCTCTGTGGTGATAGGAGAGTGTTTAGACCTCTACACTACCTTTAACCTGGTCTCTGTGGTGCTAGGAGAGTGTTTAGACCTCTACACTACCTTTAACCTGGTATCTGTGGTGCTAGGAGAGTGTTTAGACCTCTACACTACCTTTAACCTGGTCTCTGTGGTGCTAGGAGAGTGTTTAGACCTCTACACTACCTTTAACCTGGTCTCTGTGGTGCTAGGAGAGTGTTTAGACCTCTACACTACCTTTAACCTGGTCTCTGTGGTGCTAGGAGAGTGTTTAGACCTCTACACTACCTTTAACCTGGTCTCTGTGGTGAAGAGAGAGTGTTTAGACCTCTACACTACCTTTAATCTGGTCTCTGTGGTGCTAGGAGAGTGTTTAGACCTCTACACTACCTTTAACCTGGTCTCTCAAGTTCAAGTTCAAGTTCTTTAATAGTTGTCATACAGAAGTACAGAATACTTTCATACAAAATGCTTCTTACTGTTACGCTCCAGAGACTGTGCTAGACAAGATAGTATCAAATAACATAATAACATAATATAGCATGAATTTAGAAGAAGAAAATGAGGTCACAGTGTTCGGTATAGACATATGTACAATGTTCTGAGTTACCATATAATATACAATACACAATACTATGCAGTGTACTAATGTACAGTACTATCTAGTGCAAAGCAGAAATGGGATGAGGTACAATTTTAGGTACAATTTACAGTAAGGTGTACGAGTTGTAGTGCAATCCTTCATCCATAAATATAAAGTGTGGGGAGTGGGTGCTACAGTGTGTTTGTTTAAAGTGGGTGTGTGCTATAAGTGTGTGGAGTGGGTGCTACAGTGTGTTTGTTTAAAGTGAGTGTGTGCGTGTGGATGTGTGTGCTATGTGCGTTTGGTGGTTGTTGTTGTGTAGTGTTCATTCATTGTTCGTTTAGCAGCCTGATGGCCTGGGGATAGAAGCTTCTTCTGAGTCTTTCTGTGCTCGCCTTGAGACTCCTGTATCGCTTGCCTGACCGCAGCAGTTCAAAGAGGCAGTTGTTCGGGTGACTGGAGTCTTTAATGATTCTCTTAGCCTTGCCCTTGCAACGCTTGTAGTAAATGTTCTGGAGGGTGGGGAGCCCCCCTCCAATTGTGCGTTCGGCTGAACGTGTCACTCTTTGTAGTCTGCTTTGGTCTTGTGCAGTGCTATTCCCAAACCAGGAGGTGATGTTGCCGGTCAAGATGCTCTCTATTGTACATGAGTAGAAGTTCTTAAGGATCTTCTGGCTGACTTGGAACTTCCTTAGGCGCCTGAGGAAGTAGAGGCGTTGTCGTGCCTTCTTCACAACACTGTTAATGTGTGTGGTCCATGTCAAGTCCTCGGATATGTAGGCTCCGAGGTACTTAAAGCTGTTGACTCTCTCAACCGGTGCCCCGTCGATGCTGAGGGGGCTGTAGTCCTTGACCCCCGACCTCCTGAAGTCCACAATCATCTCCTTTGTTTTGCTGACGTTCAGGGAGAGGCTGTTTTCCTGGCACCATCCCGCCAGGACCTTGACCTCTTCCAGGTAGGCCCTCTCGTCGTTGGCAGAGATCAGGCCCACCACCACTGTGTCGTCAGCAAATTTGACGATTGTATTGCTACTCCGCTGAGCCACACAGTCGTGTGTGTACAGGGAGTAGAGGAGGGGACTCAGAACACAGCCCTGGGGGGCCCCTATGTTGAGGGTGATGGATGAGGAGGTGCAGTTGCCTGCTCTCACCACCTGGGGTCTGCCAGTCAGGAAGTCCAAGACCCACTGGCAGAGGTCATAGCCCAAGCCCAGGTCCCTGAGCTTGGCTATGAGTATGGAGGGGACTATGGTATTGAATGCCGAGCTGTAGTCGATGAATAGCATTCTCACATAGTTCCCCTGCCTCTTGTCCAGGTGTGATGCTGCTGTGTGCAGCACATGGGATATGGCGTCCTCCGTGGACCTGTTGGGGCGGTATGCAAATTGCAGGGGGTCCATGTTGATGGGGAGGGAGGAGCAGATGTAGCCCTTTACTAGCTTCTCGAAGCACTTCATGGCTATGGAGGTGAGAGCTACAGGGCGGTAGTCGTTGAGGCAAGCAGGCTTGGATTTTTTGGGTACAGGGATAATAGTGGACTTCTTCAGGCAGGTGGGGATGACAGCCTGTTCTAAGGACAGGTTAAATATGTCAGTGAATACTGGGGCCAGTTGGTCGGCACAGACTTTTAGGACGCGGCCGGGGATGCCGTCTGGACCTGCTGCCTTCCTGATATTCACTTTTTTAAAGGTCCGCCTCACCTCATGCTCTGTTACCCTGGACACTGCGCCTCCATCAGCAGCCGACCCCCCCCCCCCCCCATTGCCGAGGCTTGTGAGCTGGTGTTGTTATTACCAGCATCAAACCTCGCATAGAAGGTATTGAGGTCATTTGCTAAGGAGATGTCACTGTTCAGTTTGAGGGAGGCGCCTTTGTAGTCTGTCATCGTTTTGAGCCCCTGCCACATAGCTCTAGAGTCAGCTTGTTCAAACTGGAGTTCAATTTTATCCCTGTAGCGTCGTTTGGCCTCTGACACAGTCCTCCTTACGTTGTATCGCGCCACCTTGTGGTCATTCATGTTGCCTGCCTCTAGGCCGTCGTTGTATGCTTTGGTGCGCTCTCTCAGAGCTTCACGGACGGATTTGTCTACCCAGGGTTTTTGATTTGGGTAAACTTTCATTTTGGTAGTGGGGATTGTTTCTTTCACCCTAGTACAAACATAGTCCAGCACTGTCTCCGTGTAGGCATTAATGTTATCTGTGTCGCGGAACACATTCCAGTCTGTGTTGTGAAACACTGACCGGATCGTATCCTCTGACGTCACCTCCCATTTCTGCACCTCTCGCGAGACTACGGGAGTACTTTTAATTCTCTGTCTGTACTTCGGTGTAAGAAAAATTGATGCGTGATCTGACTTACCGAAGCCACTATCAGAATGAGCCTTGTAGCCACCTTTAAATTGCGTGTAACTCTGTGGTGCTAGGAGAGTGTT
This sequence comes from Notolepis coatsorum, assembly GCF_963971535.1. Taxonomy (NCBI): domain Eukaryota; kingdom Metazoa; phylum Chordata; class Actinopteri; order Aulopiformes; family Paralepididae; genus Notolepis; species Notolepis coatsorum. The sequence continues at coordinate 271,274,109 of NC_140165.1, forward strand.
TAGACCTCTACACTATCTTTAACCTGGTCTCTGTGGTGCTAGGAGAGTGTTTAGACCTCTACACTACCTTTAACCTGGTCTCTGTGGTGCTAGGAGAGTGTTTAGACCTCTACACTACCTTTAACCTGGTCTCTGTGGTGCTAGGAGAGTGTTTAGACCTCTACACTACCTTTAATCTGGTCTCTGTGGTGATAGGAGAGTGTTTAGACCTCTACACTACCTTTAACCTGGTCTCTGTGGTGCTAGGAGAGTGTTTAGACCTCTACACTATCTTTAACCTGGTCTCTGTGGTGCTAGGAGAGTGTTTAGACCTCTACACTACCTTTAACCTGGTCTCTGTGGTGCTAGGAGAGTGTTTAGACTTCTACACTACCTTTAACCTGGTCTCTGTGGTGCTAGGAGAGTGTTTAGACCTCTACACTACCTTTAACCTGGTCTCTGTGGTGATAGGAGAGTGTTTAGACCTCTACACTACCTTTAACCTGGTCTCTGTGGTGCTAGGAGAGTGTTTAGACCTCTACACTACCTTTAACCTGGTATCTGTGGTGCTAGGAGAGTGTTTAGACCTCTACACTACCTTTAACCTGGTCTCTGTGATGCTAGGAGAGTGTTTAGACCTCTACACTACCTTTAACCTGGTCTCTGTGGTGCTAGGAGAGTGTTTAGACCTCTACACTACCTTTAACCTGGTCTCTGTGGTGCTAGGAGAGTGTTTAGACCTCTACACTACCTTTAACCTGGTCTCTGTGGTGCTAGGAGAGTGTTTAGACCTCTACACTACCTTTAACCTGGTCTCTGTGGTGATAGGAGAGTGTGTAGACCTCTACACTACCTTTAACCTGGTCTCTGTGGTGCTAGGAGAGTGTTTAGACCTCTACACGACCTTTAACCTGGTCTCTGTGGTGCTAGGAGAGTGTTTAGACCTCTACACTACCTTTAACCTAGTCTCTGTGGTGCTAGGAGAGTGTTTAGACCTCTACACTACCTTTAACCTGGTCTCTGTGGTGCTAGGAGAGTGTTTAGACCTCTACACTACCTTTAACCTGGTCTCTGTGGTGCTAGGAGAGTGTTTAGACCTCTACACTACCTTTAACCTGGTCTCTGTGGTGCTAGGAGAGTGTTTAGACCTCTACACTACCTTTAACCTGGTCTCTGTGGTGCTAGGAGAGTGTTTCGACCTCTACACTACCTTTAACCTGGTCTCTGTGGTGCTAGGATAGTGTTTAGACCTCTACACTACCTTTAACCTGGTCTCTGTGGTGCTAGGAGAGTGTTTAGACCTCTACACTACCTTTAACCTGGTCTCTGTGGTGATAGGAGAGTGTTTAGACCTCTACACTACCTTTAACCTGGTCTCTGTGGTGCTAGGAGAGTGTTTAGACCTCTACACTACCTTTAACCTGGTATCTGTGGTGCTAGGAGAGTGTTTAGACCTCTACACTACCTTTAACCTGGTCTCTGTGGTGCTAGGAGAGTGTTTAGACCTCTACACTACCTTTAACCTGGTCTCTGTGGTGCTAGGAGAGTGTTTAGACCTCTACACTACCTTTAACCTGGTCTCTGTGGTGCTAGGAGAGTGTTTAGACCTCTACACTACCTTTAACCTGGTCTCTGTGGTGCTAGGAGAGTGTTTAGACCTCTACACTACCTTTAACCTGGTCTCTGTGGTGATAGGAGAGTGTTTAGACCTCTACACTACCTTTAACCTGGTCTCTGTGGTGCTAGGAGAGTGTTTAGACCTCTACACTACCTTTAACCTGGTCTCTGTGGTGCTAGGAGAGTGTTTAGACCTCTACACTACCTTTAACCTGGTCTCTGTGGTGCTAGGAGAGTGTTTAGACCTCTACACTACCTTTAACCTGGTCTCTGTGGTGCTAGGAGAGTGTTTAGACCTCTACACTACCTTTAACCTGGTCTCTGTGGTGCTAGGAGAGTGTTTAGACCTCTACACTACCTTTAACCTGGTCTCTGTGGTGCTAGGAGAGTGTTTAGACCTCTACACTACCTTTAACCTGGTCTCTGTGGTGATAGGAGAGTGTTTAGACCTCTACACTACCTTTAACCTGGTCTCTGTGGTGCTAGGAGAGTGTTTAGACCTCTACACTACCTTTAACCTGGTCTCTGTGGTGCTAGGAGAGTGTTTAGACCTCTACACTACCTTTAACCTGGTCTCTGTGGTGATAGGAGAGTGTTTAGACCTCTACACTACCTTTAACCTGGTCTCTGTGGTGCTAGGAGAGTGTTTAGACCTCTACACTACCTTTAACCTGGTATCTGTGGTGCTAGGAGAGTGTTTAGACCTCTACACTACCTTTAACCTGGTCTCTGTGGTGCTAGGAGAGTGTTTAGACCTCTACACTACCTTTAACCTGGTCTCTGTGGTGCTAGGAGAGTGTTTAGACCTCTACACTACCTTTAACCTGGTCTCTGTGGTGCTAGGAGAGTGTTTAGACCTCTACACTACCTTTAACCTGGTCTCTGTGGTGAAGAGAGAGTGTTTAGACCTCTACACTACCTTTAATCTGGTCTCTGTGGTGCTAGGAGAGTGTTTAGACCTCTACACTACCTTTAACCTGGTCTCTCAAGTTCAAGTTCAAGTTCTTTAATAGTTGTCATACAGAAGTACAGAATACTTTCATACAAAATGCTTCTTACTGTTACGCTCCAGAGACTGTGCTAGACAAGATAGTATCAAATAACATAATAACATAATATAGCATGAATTTAGAAGAAGAAAATGAGGTCACAGTGTTCGGTATAGACATATGTACAATGTTCTGAGTTACCATATAATATACAATACACAATACTATGCAGTGTACTAATGTACAGTACTATCTAGTGCAAAGCAGAAATGGGATGAGGTACAATTTTAGGTACAATTTACAGTAAGGTGTACGAGTTGTAGTGCAATCCTTCATCCATAAATATAAAGTGTGGGGAGTGGGTGCTACAGTGTGTTTGTTTAAAGTGGGTGTGTGCTATAAGTGTGTGGAGTGGGTGCTACAGTGTGTTTGTTTAAAGTGAGTGTGTGCGTGTGGATGTGTGTGCTATGTGCGTTTGGTGGTTGTTGTTGTGTAGTGTTCATTCATTGTTCGTTTAGCAGCCTGATGGCCTGGGGATAGAAGCTTCTTCTGAGTCTTTCTGTGCTCGCCTTGAGACTCCTGTATCGCTTGCCTGACCGCAGCAGTTCAAAGAGGCAGTTGTTCGGGTGACTGGAGTCTTTAATGATTCTCTTAGCCTTGCCCTTGCAACGCTTGTAGTAAATGTTCTGGAGGGTGGGGAGCCCCCCTCCAATTGTGCGTTCGGCTGAACGTGTCACTCTTTGTAGTCTGCTTTGGTCTTGTGCAGTGCTATTCCCAAACCAGGAGGTGATGTTGCCGGTCAAGATGCTCTCTATTGTACATGAGTAGAAGTTCTTAAGGATCTTCTGGCTGACTTGGAACTTCCTTAGGCGCCTGAGGAAGTAGAGGCGTTGTCGTGCCTTCTTCACAACACTGTTAATGTGTGTGGTCCATGTCAAGTCCTCGGATATGTAGGCTCCGAGGTACTTAAAGCTGTTGACTCTCTCAACCGGTGCCCCGTCGATGCTGAGGGGGCTGTAGTCCTTGACCCCCGACCTCCTGAAGTCCACAATCATCTCCTTTGTTTTGCTGACGTTCAGGGAGAGGCTGTTTTCCTGGCACCATCCCGCCAGGACCTTGACCTCTTCCAGGTAGGCCCTCTCGTCGTTGGCAGAGATCAGGCCCACCACCACTGTGTCGTCAGCAAATTTGACGATTGTATTGCTACTCCGCTGAGCCACACAGTCGTGTGTGTACAGGGAGTAGAGGAGGGGACTCAGAACACAGCCCTGGGGGGCCCCTATGTTGAGGGTGATGGATGAGGAGGTGCAGTTGCCTGCTCTCACCACCTGGGGTCTGCCAGTCAGGAAGTCCAAGACCCACTGGCAGAGGTCATAGCCCAAGCCCAGGTCCCTGAGCTTGGCTATGAGTATGGAGGGGACTATGGTATTGAATGCCGAGCTGTAGTCGATGAATAGCATTCTCACATAGTTCCCCTGCCTCTTGTCCAGGTGTGATGCTGCTGTGTGCAGCACATGGGATATGGCGTCCTCCGTGGACCTGTTGGGGCGGTATGCAAATTGCAGGGGGTCCATGTTGATGGGGAGGGAGGAGCAGATGTAGCCCTTTACTAGCTTCTCGAAGCACTTCATGGCTATGGAGGTGAGAGCTACAGGGCGGTAGTCGTTGAGGCAAGCAGGCTTGGATTTTTTGGGTACAGGGATAATAGTGGACTTCTTCAGGCAGGTGGGGATGACAGCCTGTTCTAAGGACAGGTTAAATATGTCAGTGAATACTGGGGCCAGTTGGTCGGCACAGACTTTTAGGACGCGGCCGGGGATGCCGTCTGGACCTGCTGCCTTCCTGATATTCACTTTTTTAAAGGTCCGCCTCACCTCATGCTCTGTTACCCTGGACACTGCGCCTCCATCAGCAGCCGACCCCCCCCCCCCCATTGCAGAGGCTTGTGAGCTGGTGTTGTTATTACCAGCATCAAACCTCGCATAGAAGGTATTGAGGTCATTTGCTAAGGAGATGTCACTGTTCAGTTTGAGGGAGGCGCCTTTGTAGTCTGTCATCGTTTTGAGCCCCTGCCACATAGCTCTAGAGTCAGCTTGTTCAAACTGGAGTTCAATTTTATCGCTGTAGCGTCGTTTGGCCTCTGACACAGTCCTCCTTACGTTGTATCGCGCCACCTTGTGGTCATTCATGTTGCCTGCCTCTAGGCCGTCGTTGTATGCTTTGGTGCGCTCTCTCAGAGCTTCACGGACGGATTTGTCTACCCAGGGTTTTTGATTTGGGTAAACTTTCATTTTGGTAGTGGGGATTGTTTCTTTCACCCTAGTACAAACATAGTCCAGCACTGTCTCCGTGTAGGCATTAATGTTATCTGTGTCGCGGAACACATTCCAGTCTGTGTTGTGAAACACTGACCGGATCGTATCCTCTGACGTCACATCCCATTTCTGCACCTCTCGCGAGACTACGGGAGTACTTTTAATTCTCTGTCTGTACTTCGGTGTAAGAAAAATTGATGCGTGATCTGACTTACCGAAGCCACTATCAGAATGAGCCTTGTAGCCACCTTTAAATTGCGTGTAACTCTGTGGTGCTAGGAGAGTGTTTAGACCTCTACACTATCTTTAACCTGGTCTCTGTGGTGCTAGGAGAGTGTTTAGACCTCTACACTACCTTTAACCTGGTCTCTGTGGTGCTAGGAGAGTGTTTAGACCTCTACACTACCTTTAACCTGGTCTCTGTGGTGCTAGGAGAGTGTTTAGACCTCTACACTACCTTTAATCTGGTCTCTGTGGTGATAGGAGAGTGTTTAGACCTCTACACTACCTTTAACCTGGTCTCTGTGGTGCTAGGAGAGTGTTTAGACCTCTACACTATCTTTAACCTGGTCTCTGTGGTGCTAGGAGAGTGTTTAGACCTCTACACTACCTTTAACCTGGTCTCTGTGGTGCTAGGAGAGTGTTTAGACTTCTACACTACCTTTAACCTGGTCTCTGTGGTGCTAGGAGAGTGTTTAGACCTCTACACTACCTTTAACCTGGTCTCTGTGGTGATAGGAGAGTGTTTAGACCTCTACACTACCTTTAACCTGGTCTCTGTGGTGCTAGGAGAGTGTTTAGACCTCTACACTACCTTTAACCTGGTCTCTGTGGTGCTAGGAGAGTGTTTAGACCTCTACACTACCTTTAACCTGGTATCTGTGGTGCTAGGAGAGTGTTTAGACCTCTACACTACCTTTAACCTGGTCTCTGTGGTGCTAGGAGAGTGTTTAGACCTCTACACTACCTTTAACCTGGTCTCTGTGGTGCTAGGAGAGTGTTTAGACCTCTACACTACCTTTAACCTGGTCTCTGTGGTGCTAGGAGAGTGTTTAGACCTCTACACTACCTTTAACCTGGTCTCTGTGGTGCTAGGAGAGTGTTTAGACCTCTACACTACCTTTAACCTGGTCTCTGTGGTGATAGGAGAGTGTTTAGACCTCTACACTACCTTTAACCTGGTCTCTGTGGTGCTAGGAGAGTGTTTAGACCTCTACACTACCTTTAACCTGGTCTCTGTGGTGCTAGGAGAGTGTTTAGACCTCTACACTACCTTTAACCTGGTCTCTGTGGTGCTAGGAGAGTGTTTAGACCTCTACACTACCTTTAACCTGGTCTCTGTGGTGCTAGGAGAGTGTTTAGACCTCTACACTACCTTTAACCTGGTCTCTGTGGTGCTAGGAGAGTGTTTAGACCTCTACACTACCTTTAACCTGGTCTCTGTGGTGCTAGGAGAGTGTTTAGACCTCTACACTACCTTTAACCTGGTCTCTGTGGTGATAGGAGAGTGTTTAGACCTCTACACTACCTTTAACCTGGTCTCTGTGGTGCTAGGAGAGTGTTTAGACCTCTACACTACCTTTAACCTGGTCTCTGTGGTGCTAGGAGAGTGTTTAGACCTCTACACTACCTTTAACCTGGTCTCTGTGGTGATAGGAGAGTGTTTAGACCTCTACACTACCTTTAACCTGGTCTCTGTGGTGCTAGGAGAGTGTTTAGACCTCTACACTACCTTTAACCTGGTATCTGTGGTGCTAGGAGAGTGTTTAGACCTCTACACTACCTTTAACCTGGTCTCTGTGGTGCTAGGAGAGTGTTTAGACCTCTACACTACCTTTAACCTGGTCTCTGTGGTGCTAGGAGAGTGTTTAGACCTCTACACTACCTTTAACCTGGTCTCTGTGGTGCTAGGAGAGTGTTTAGACCTCTACACTACCTTTAACCTGGTCTCTGTGGTGAAGAGAGAGTGTTTAGACCTCTACACTACCTTTAATCTGGTCTCTGTGGTGCTAGGAGAGTGTTTAGACCTCTACACTACCTTTAACCTGGTCTCTCAAGTTCAAGTTCAAGTTCTTTAATAGTTGTCATACAGAAGTACAGAATACTTTCATACAAAATGCTTCTTACTGTTACGCTCCAGAGACTGTGCTAGACAAGATAGTATCAAATAACATAATAACATAATATAGCATGAATTTAGAAGAAGAAAATGAGGTCACAGTGTTCGGTATAGACATATGTACAATGTTCTGAGTTACCATATAATATACAATACACAATACTATGCAGTGTACTAATGTACAGTACTATCTAGTGCAAAGCAGAAATGGGATGAGGTACAATTTTAGGTACAATTTACAGTAAGGTGTACGAGTTGTAGTGCAATCCTTCATCCATAAATATAAAGTGTGGGGAGTGGGTGCTACAGTGTGTTTGTTTAAAGTGGGTGTGTGCTATAAGTGTGTGGAGTGGGTGCTACAGTGTGTTTGTTTAAAGTGAGTGTGTGCGTGTGGATGTGTGTGCTATGTGCGTTTGGTGGTTGTTGTTGTGTAGTGTTCATTCATTGTTCGTTTAGCAGCCTGATGGCCTGGGGATAGAAGCTTCTTCTGAGTCTTTCTGTGCTCGCCTTGAGACTCCTGTATCGCTTGCCTGACCGCAGCAGTTCAAAGAGGCAGTTGTTCGGGTGACTGGAGTCTTTAATGATTCTCTTAGCCTTGCCCTTGCAACGCTTGTAGTAAATGTTCTGGAGGGTGGGGAGCCCCCCTCCAATTGTGCGTTCGGCTGAACGTGTCACTCTTTGTAGTCTGCTTTGGTCTTGTGCAGTGCTATTCCCAAACCAGGAGGTGATGTTGCCGGTCAAGATGCTCTCTATTGTACATGAGTAGAAGTTCTTAAGGATCTTCTGGCTGACTTGGAACTTCCTTAGGCGCCTGAGGAAGTAGAGGCGTTGTCGTGCCTTCTTCACAACACTGTTAATGTGTGTGGTCCATGTCAAGTCCTCGGATATGTAGGCTCCGAGGTACTTAAAGCTGTTGACTCTCTCAACCGGTGCCCCGTCGATGCTGAGGGGGCTGTAGTCCTTGACCCCCGACCTCCTGAAGTCCACAATCATCTCCTTTGTTTTGCTGACGTTCAGGGAGAGGCTGTTTTCCTGGCACCATCCCGCCAGGACCTTGACCTCTTCCAGGTAGGCCCTCTCGTCGTTGGCAGAGATCAGGCCCACCACCACTGTGTCGTCAGCAAATTTGACGATTGTATTGCTACTCCGCTGAGCCACACAGTCGTGTGTGTACAGGGAGTAGAGGAGGGGACTCAGAACACAGCCCTGGGGGGCCCCTATGTTGAGGGTGATGGATGAGGAGGTGCAGTTGCCTGCTCTCACCACCTGGGGTCTGCCAGTCAGGAAGTCCAAGACCCACTGGCAGAGGTCATAGCCCAAGCCCAGGTCCCTGAGCTTGGCTATGAGTATGGAGGGGACTATGGTATTGAATGCCGAGCTGTAGTCGATGAATAGCATTCTCACATAGTTCCCCTGCCTCTTGTCCAGGTGTGATGCTGCTGTGTGCAGCACATGGGATATGGCGTCCTCCGTGGACCTGTTGGGGCGGTATGCAAATTGCAGGGGGTCCATGTTGATGGGGAGGGAGGAGCAGATGTAGCCCTTTACTAGCTTCTCGAAGCACTTCATGGCTATGGAGGTGAGAGCTACAGGGCGGTAGTCGTTGAGGCAAGCAGGCTTGGATTTTTTGGGTACAGGGATAATAGTGGACTTCTTCAGGCAGGTGGGGATGACAGCCTGTTCTAAGGACAGGTTAAATATGTCAGTGAATACTGGGGCCAGTTGGTCGGCACAGACTTTTAGGACGCGGCCGGGGATGCCGTCTGGACCTGCTGCCTTCCTGATATTCACTTTTTTAAAGGTCCGCCTCACCTCATGCTCTGTTACCCTGGACACTGCGCCTCCATCAGCAGCCGACCCCCCCCCCCCCATTGCAGAGGCTTGTGAGCTGGTGTTGTTATTACCAGCATCAAACCTCGCATAGAAGGTATTGAGGTCATTTGCTAAGGAGATGTCACTGTTCAGTTTGAGGGAGGCGCCTTTGTAGTCTGTCATCGTTTTGAGCCCCTGCCACATAGCTCTAGAGTCAGCTTGTTCAAACTGGAGTTCAATTTTATCGCTGTAGCGTCGTTTGGCCTCTGACACAGTCCTCCTTACGTTGTATCGCGCCACCTTGTGGTCATTCATGTTGCCTGCCTCTAGGCCGTCGTTGTATGCTTTGGTGCGCTCTCTCAGAGCTTCACGGACGGATTTGTCTACCCAGGGTTTTTGATTTGGGTAAACTTTCATTTTGGTAGTGGGGATTGTTTCTTTCACCCTAGTACAAACATAGTCCAGCACTGTCTCCGTGTAGGCATTAATGTTATCTGTGTCGCGGAACACATTCCAGTCTGTGTTGTGAAACACTGACCGGATCGTATCCTCTGACGTCACATCCCATTTCTGCACCTCTCGCGAGACTACGGGAGTACTTTTAATTCTCTGTCTGTACTTCGGTGTAAGAAAAATTGATGCGTGATCTGACTTACCGAAGCCACTATCAGAATGAGCCTTGTAGCCACCTTTAAATTGCGTGTAACTCTGTGGTGCTAGGAGAGTGTTTAGACCTCTACACTATCTTTAACCTGGTCTCTGTGGTGCTAGGAGAGTGTTTAGACCTCTACACTACCTTTAACCTGGTCTCTGTGGTGCTAGGAGAGTGTTTAGACCTCTACACTACCTTTAACCTGGTCTCTGTGGTGCTAGGAGAGTGTTTAGACCTCTACACTACCTTTAATCTGGTCTCTGTGGTGATAGGAGAGTGTTTAGACCTCTACACTACCTTTAACCTGGTCTCTGTGGTGCTAGGAGAGTGTTTAGACCTCTACACTATCTTTAACCTGGTCTCTGTGGTGCTAGGAGAGTGTTTAGACCTCTACACTACCTTTAACCTGGTCTCTGTGGTGCTAGGAGAGTGTTTAGACTTCTACACTACCTTTAACCTGGTCTCTGTGGTGCTAGGAGAGTGTTTAGACCTCTACACTACCTTTAACCTGGTCTCTGTGGTGATAGGAGAGTGTTTAGACCTCTACACTACCTTTAACCTGGTCTCTGTGGTGCTAGGAGAGTGTTTAGACCTCTACACTACCTTTAACCTGGTATCTGTGGTGCTAGGAGAGTGTTTAGACCTCTACACTACCTTTAACCTGGTCTCTGTGATGCTAGGAGAGTGTTTAGACCTCTACACTACCTTTAACCTGGTCTCTGTGGTGCTAGGAGAGTGTTTAGACCTCTACACTACCTTTAACCTGGTCTCTGTGGTGCTAGGAGAGTGTTTAGACCTCTACACTACCTTTAACCTGGTCTCTGTGGTGCTAGGAGAGTGTTTAGACCTCTACACTACCTTTAACCTGGTCTCTGTGGTGATAGGAGAGTGTGTAGACCTCTACACTACCTTTAACCTGGTCTCTGTGGTGCTAGGAGAGTGTTTAGACCTCTACACGACCTTTAACCTGGTCTCTGTGGTGCTAGGAGAGTGTTTAGACCTCTACACTACCTTTAACCTAGTCTCTGTGGTGCTAGGAGAGTGTTTAGACCTCTACACTACCTTTAACCTGGTCTCTGTGGTGCTAGGAGAGTGTTTAGACCTCTACACTACCTTTAACCTGGTCTCTGTGGTGCTAGGAGAGTGTTTAGACCTCTACACTACCTTTAACCTGGTCTCTGTGGTGCTAGGAGAGTGTTTAGACCTCTACACTACCTTTAACCTGGTCTCTGTGGTGCTAGGAGAGTGTTTAGACCTCTACACTACCTTTAACCTGGTCTCTGTGGTGCTAGGATAGTGTTTAGACCTCTACACTACCTTTAACCTGGTCTCTGTGGTGCTAGGAGAGTGTTTAGACCTCTACACTACCTTTAACCTGGTCTCTGTGGTGATAGGAGAGTGTTTAGACCTCTACACTACCTTTAACCTGGTCTCTGTGGTGCTAGGAGAGTGTTTAGACCTCTACACTACCTTTAACCTGGTATCTGTGGTGCTAGGAGAGTGTTTAGACCTCTACACTACCTTTAACCTGGTCTCTGTGGTGCTAGGAGAGTGTTTAGACCTCTACACTACCTTTAACCTGGTCTCTGTGGTGCTAGGAGAGTGTTTAGACCTCTACACTACCTTTAACCTGGTCTCTGTGGTGCTAGGAGAGTGTTTAGACCTCTACACTACCTTTAACCTGGTCTCTGTGGTGCTAGGAGAGTGTTTAGACCTCTACACTACCTTTAACCTGGTCTCTGTGGTGATAGGAGAGTGTTTAGACCTCTACACTACCTTTAACCTGGTCTCTGTGGTGCTAGGAGAGTGTTTAGACCTCTACACTACCTTTAACCTGGTCTCTGTGGTGCTAGGAGAGTGTTTAGACCTCTACACTACCTTTAACCTGGTCTCTGTGGTGCTAGGAGAGTGTTTAGACCTCTACACTACCTTTAACCTGGTCTCTGTGGTGCTAGGAGAGTGTTTAGACCTCTACACTACCTTTAACCTGGTCTCTGTGGTGCTAGGAGAGTGTTTAGACCTCTACACTACCTTTAACCTGGTCTCTGTGGTGCTAGGAGAGTGTTTAGACCTCTACACTACCTTTAACCTGGTCTCTGTGGTGCTAGGAGAGTGTTTAGACCTCTACACTACCTTTAACCTGGTCTCTGTGGTGATAGGAGAGTGTTTAGACCTCTACACTACCTTTAACCTGGTCTCTGTGGTGCTAGGAGAGTGTTTAGACCTCTACACTACCTTTAACCTGGTCTCTGTGGTGCTAGGAGAGTGTTTAGACCTCTACACTACCTTTAACCTGGTCTCTGTGGTGATAGGAGAGTGTTTAGACCTCTACACTACCTTTAACCTGGTCTCTGTGGTGCTAGGAGAGTGTTTAGACCTCTACACTACCTTTAACCTGGTATCTGTGGTGCTAGGAGAGTGTTTAGACCTCTACACTACCTTTAACCTGGTCTCTGTGGTGCTAGGAGAGTGTTTAGACCTCTACACTACCTTTAACCTGGTCTCTGTGGTGCTAGGAGAGTGTTTAGACCTCTACACTACCTTTAACCTGGTCTCTGTGGTGCTAGGAGAGTGTTTAGACCTCTACACTACCTTTAACCTGGTCTCTGTGGTGAAGAGAGAGTGTTTAGACCTCTACACTACCTTTAATCTGGTCTCTGTGGTGCTAGGAGAGTGTTTAGACCTCTACACTACCTTTAACCTGGTCTCTCAAGTTCAAGTTCAAGTTCTTTAATAGTTGTCATACAGAAGTACAGAATACTTTCATACAAAATGCTTCTTACTGTTACGCTCCAGAGACTGTGCTAGACAAGATAGTATCAAATAACATAATAACATAATATAGCATGAATTTAGAAGAAGAAAATGAGGTCACAGTGTTCGGTATAGACATATGTACAATGTTCTGAGTTACCATATAATATACAATACACAATACTATGCAGTGTACTAATGTACAGTACTATCTAGTGCAAAGCAGAAATGGGATGAGGTACAATTTTAGGTACAATTTACAGTAAGGTGTACGAGTTGTAGTGCAATCCTTCATCCATAAATATAAAGTGTGGGGAGTGGGTGCTACAGTGTGTTTGTTTAAAGTGAGTGTGTGCGTGTGGATGTGTGTGCTATGTGCGTTTGGTGGTTGTTGTTGTGTAGTGTTCATTCATTGTTCGTTTAGCAGCCTGATGGCCTGGGGATAGAAGCTTCTTCTGAGTCTTTCTGTGCTCGCCTTGAGACTCCTGTATCGCTTGCCTGACCGCAGCAGTTCAAAGAGGCAGTTGTTCGGGTGACTGGAGTCTTTAATGATTCTCTTAGCCTTGCCCTTGCAACGCTTGTAGTAAATGTTCTGGAGGGTGGGGAGCCCCCCTCCAATTGTGCGTTCGGCTGAACGTGTCACTCTTTGTAGTCTGCTTTGGTCTTGTGCAGTGCTATTCCCAAACCAGGAGGTGATGTTGCCGGTCAAGATGCTCTCTATTGTACATGAGTAGAAGTTCTTAAGGATCTTCTGGCTGACTTGGAACTTCCTTAGGCGCCTGAGGAAGTAGAGGCGTTGTCGTGCCTTCTTCACAACACTGTTAATGTGTGTGGTCCATGTCAAGTCCTCGGATATGTAGGCTCCGAGGTACTTAAAGCTGTTGACTCTCTCAACCGGTGCCCCGTCGATGCTGAGGGGGCTGTAGTCCTTGACCCCCGACCTCCTGAAGTCCACAATCATCTCCTTTGTTTTGCTGACGTTCAGGGAGAGGCTGTTTTCCTGGCACCATCCCGCCAGGACCTTGACCTCTTCCAGGTAGGCCCTCTCGTCGTTGGCAGAGATCAGGCCCACCACCACTGTGTCGTCAGCAAATTTGACGATTGTATTGCTACTCCGCTGAGCCACACAGTCGTGTGTGTACAGGGAGTAGAGGAGGGGACTCAGAACACAGCCCTGGGGGGCCCCTATGTTGAGGGTGATGGATGAGGAGGTGCAGTTGCCTGCTCTCACCACCTGGGGTCTGCCAGTCAGGAAGTCCAAGACCCACTGGCAGAGGTCATAGCCCAAGCCCAGGTCCCTGAGCTTGGCTATGAGTATGGAGGGGACTATGGTATTGAATGCCGAGCTGTAGTCGATGAATAGCATTCTCACATAGTTCCCCTGCCTCTTGTCCAGGTGTGATGCTGCTGTGTGCAGCACATGGGATATGGCGTCCTCCGTGGACCTGTTGGGGCGGTATGCAAATTGCAGGGGGTCCATGTTGATGGGGAGGGAGGAGCAGATGTAGCCCTTTACTAGCTTCTCGAAGCACTTCATGGCTATGGAGGTGAGAGCTACAGGGCGGTAGTCGTTGAGGCAAGCAGGCTTGGATTTTTTGGGTACAGGGATAATAGTGGACTTCTTCAGGCAGGTGGGGATGACAGCCTGTTCTAAGGACAGGTTAAATATGTCAGTGAATACTGGGGCCAGTTGGTCGGCACAGACTTTTAGGACGCGGCCGGGGATGCCGTCTGGACCTGCTGCCTTCCTGATATTCACTTTTTTAAAGGTCCGCCTCACCTCATGCTCTGTTACCCTGGACACTGCGCCTCCATCAGCAGCCGACCCCCCCCCCCCCCATTGCCGAGGCTTGTGAGCTGGTGTTGTTATTACCAGCATCAAACCTCGCATAGAAGGTATTGAGGTCATTTGCTAAGGAGATGTCACTGTTGAATGAATGAATGAATGAAAACTTTATTTAACAGATTGCAGAATGGGTACAATACAGTACGGCTCAATACATACAATTGTTAAGGGGATGCAGACCTGAGAAAGACGTTTGTCTTGTTTCCATCAGGGTCCCCCATTTTCAATTCATATAGACATATATGACATACATGACATACAGATAGTCAGTACTGCTACATCTATACATTTATGACATACCAGATTGGCAAATACAGTACTGTTTGTGATACAGAAGGAGTCAAGAAAAGGGAGTATATACATTTGACGTAGAAACTGTACATTGGAGGTTGGGTGGGGGGGGTTGGGTACATTGGGATATTGACAACCATACTGGGTAATTTACATTGGAGGTGGTTGGGGGGGGGGGGGGGCGGGGGGCACACTGTATAAACAAGTAACACTGTACATTGAGGGGGGGGGGGGAGGAGACACTGTAAACAAACACAATTGTACATTGAACTATTGACAAAACCATACTAGGTAAATGACTGTACATTGGAGGGGGTTGGAATGATTGGGTTAGGATATTTACAGGGGCCAGTGTTGAATTGCAGTCTCCCGTAGGTGTCCCTTGAGAGAGGTTTTGAAAGTGGGTAGTGATCCACATTCCTTTACAGCTTTGGGTAGGGCGTTCCACATTGATGTGGCATAATTGCGAAACGTGTTTAGTCCCTTATTTGAGCCGAATCTGGGTTTGACATGATTTGTGGAGCTCCCTCTGGTGTTGTGATCGTGGTATTCACTGACCTTTGGGAAGTATTTTGACATGTACATGGGTACCTTGGTCGTGTAGTGTATCTTGTAGACCAGGCCCATTGCAAGTTGTTGTACTCTGTCGTCTACTCTAAGCCATCCTAGGTTGTCGAAGTGGGCAGGGGTGAGGTGGGTTCTAGGAGTAAGGTCAAGCAGTAGTCTGACCAGTTTGTTTTGAGATGTTTGTAATTTTGTTTTTAGCGCCTTTGAGGTGTTCAGTTTGAGGGAGGCGCCTTTGTAGTCTGTCATCGTTTTGAGCCCCTGCCACATAGCTCTAGAGTCAGCTTGTTCAAACTGGAGTTCAATTTTATCCCTGTAGCGTCGTTTGGCCTCTGACACAGTCCTCCTTACGTTGTATCGCGCCACCTTGTGGTCATTCATGTTGCCTGCCTCTAGGCCGTCGTTGTATGCTTTGGTGCGCTCTCTCAGAGCTTCACGGACGGATTTGTCTACCCAGGGTTTTTGATTTGGGTAAACTTTCATTTTGGTAGTGGGGATTGTTTCTTTCACCCTAGTACAAACATAGTCCAGCACTGTCTCCGTGTAGGCATTAATGTTATCTGTGTCGCGGAACACATTCCAGTCTGTGTTGTGAAACACTGACCGGATCGTATCCTCTGACGTCACATCCCATTTCTGCACCTCTCGCGAGACTACGGGAGTACTTTTAATTCTCTGTCTGTACTTCGGTGTAAGAAAAATTGATGCGTGATCTGACTTACCGAAGCCACTATCAGAATGAGCCTTGTAGCCACCTTTAAATTGCGTGTAACTCTGTGGTGCTAGGAGAGTGTTTAGACCTCTACACTATCTTTAACCTGGTCTCTGTGGTGCTAGGAGAGTGTTTAGACCTCTACACTACCTTTAACCTGGTCTCTGTGGTGCTAGGAGAGTGTTTAGACCTCTACACTACCTTTAACCTGGTCTCTGTGGTGCTAGGAGAGTGTTTAGACCTCTACACTACCTTTAATCTGGTCTCTGTGGTGATAGGAGAGTGTTTAGACCTCTACACTACCTTTAACCTGGTCTCTGTGGTGCTAGGAGAGTGTTTAGACCTCTACACTATCTTTAACCTGGTCTCTGTGGTGCTAGGAGAGTGTTTAGACCTCTACACTACCTTTAACCTGGTCTCTGTGGTGCTAGGAGAGTGTTTAGACTTCTACACTACCTTTAACCTGGTCTCTGTGGTGCTAGGAGAGTGTTTAGACCTCTACACTACCTTTAACCTGGTCTCTGTGGTGATAGGAGAGTGTTTAGACCTCTACACTACCTTTAACCTGGTCTCTGTGGTGCTAGGAGAGTGTTTAGACCTCTACACTACCTTTAACCTGGTATCTGTGGTGCTAGGAGAGTGTTTAGACCTCTACACTACCTTTAACCTGGTCTCTGTGATGCTAGGAGAGTGTTTAGACCTCTACACTACCTTTAACCTGGTCTCTGTGGTGCTAGGAGAGTGTTTAGACCTCTACACTACCTTTAACCTGGTCTCTGTGGTGCTAGGAGAGTGTTTAGACCTCTACACTACCTTTAACCTGGTCTCTGTGGTGCTAGGAGAGTGTTTAGACCTCTACACTACCTTTAACCTGGTCTCTGTGGTGATAGGAGAGTGTGTAGACCTCTACACTACCTTTAACCTGGTCTCTGTGGTGCTAGGAGAGTGTTTAGACCTCTACACGACCTTTAACCTGGTCTCTGTGGTGCTAGGAGAGTGTTTAGACCTCTACACTACCTTTAACCTAGTCTCTGTGGTGCTAGGAGAGTGTTTAGACCTCTACACTACCTTTAACCTGGTCTCTGTGGTGCTAGGAGAGTGTTTAGACCTCTACACTACCTTTAACCTGGTCTCTGTGGTGCTAGGAGAGTGTTTAGACCTCTACACTACCTTTAACCTGGTCTCTGTGGTGCTAGGAGAGTGTTTAGACCTCTACACTACCTTTAACCTGGTCTCTGTGGTGCTAGGAGAGTGTTTAGACCTCTACACTACCTTTAACCTGGTCTCTGTGGTGCTAGGATAGTGTTTAGACCTCTACACTACCTTTAACCTGGTCTCTGTGGTGCTAGGAGAGTGTTTAGACCTCTACACTACCTTTAACCTGGTCTCTGTGGTGATAGGAGAGTGTTTAGACCTCTACACTACCTTTAACCTGGTCTCTGTGGTGCTAGGAGAGTGTTTAGACCTCTACACTACCTTTAACCTGGTATCTGTGGTGCTAGGAGAGTGTTTAGACCTCTACACTACCTTTAACCTGGTCTCTGTGATGCTAGGAGAGTGTTTAGACCTCTACACTACCTTTAACCTGGTCTCTGTGGTGCTAGGAGAGTGTTTAGACCTCTACACTACCTTTAACCTGGTCTCTGTGGTGATAGGAGAGTGTTTAGACCTCTACACTACCTTTAACCTGGTCTCTGTGGTGCTAGGAGAGTGTTTAGACCTCTACACTACCTTTAACCTGGTCTCTGTGGTGCTAGGAGAGTGTTTAGACCTCTACACTACCTTTAACCTGGTCTCTGTGGTGCTAGGAGAGTGTTTAGACCTCTACACTACCTTTAACCTGGTCTCTGTGGTGCTAGGAGAGTGTTTAGACCTCTACACTACCTTTAACCTGGTCTCTGTGGTGCTAGGAGAGTGTTTAGACCTCTACACTACCTTTAACCTGGTCTCTGTGGTGCTAGGAGAGTGTTTAGACCTCTACACTACCTTTAACCTGGTCTCTGTGGTGCTAGGAGAGTGTTTAGACCTCTACACTACCTTTAACCTGGTCTCTGTGGTGCTAGGAGAGTGTTTAGACCTCTACACTACCTTTAACCTGGTCTCTGTGGTGATAGGAGAGTGTTTAGACCTCTACACTACCTTTAACCTGGTCTCTGTGGTGATAGGAGAGTGTTTAGACCTCTACACTACCTTTAACCTGGTCTCTGTGGTGCTAGGAGAGTGTTTAGACCTCTACACTACCTTTAACCTGGTATCTGTGGTGCTAGGAGAGTGTTTAGACCTCTACACTACCTTTAACCTGGTCTCTGTGGTGCTAGGAGAGTGTTTAGACCTCTACACTACCTTTAACCTGGTCTCTGTGGTGCTAGGAGAGTGTTTAGACCTCTACACTACCTTTAACCTGGTCTCTGTGGTGCTAGGAGAGTGTTTAGACCTCTACACTACCTTTAACCTGGTCTCTGTGGTGCTAGGAGAGTGTTTAGACCTCTACACTACCTTTAACCTGGTCTCTGTGGTGCTAGGAGAGTGGTTAGACCTCTACACTACCTTTAACCTGGTCTCTGAGGTGGTATGAGAGTGTTTAGACCTCTCCACTACCTTTAACCTGGTCTCTGTGGTGATAGGAGAGTGTTTAGACCTCTACACTACCTTTAACCTGGTCTCTGTGGTGCTAGGAGAGTGTTTAGACCTCTACACTACCTTTAACCTGGTCTCTGTGGTGCTAGGAGAGTGTTTAGACCTCTACACTACCTTTAACCTGGTCTCTGTGGTGCTAGGAGAGTGTTTAGACCTCTACACTACCTTTAACCTGGTCTCTGTGGTGATAGGAGAGTGTTTAGACCTCTACACTACCTTTAACCTGGTCTCTGTGGTGCTAGGAGAGTGTTTAGACCTCTACACTACCTTTAACCTGGTCTCTGTGGTGCTAGGAGAGTGTTTAGACCTCTACACTACCTTTAACCTGGTCTCTGTGGTGCTAGGAGAGTGTTTAGACCTCTACACTACCTTTAACCTTGTCTCTGTGGTGGTAGGAGAGTGTTTAGACCTCTACACTACCTTTAACCTGGTCTCTGTGGTGCTAGGAGAGTGTTTAGACCTCTACACTACCTTTAACCTGGTCTATGTGGTGCTAGGAGAGTGTTTAGACCTCTACACTACCTTTAACCTGGTCTCTGTGGTGCTAGGAGAGTGTTTAGACCTCTACACTACCTTTAACCTGGTCTCTGTGGTGCTAGGAGAGTGTTTAGACCTCTACACTACCTTTAACCTGGTCTCTGTGGTGCTAGGAGAGTGTTTAGACCTCTACACTACCTTTAACCTGGTATCTGTGGTGCTAGGAGAGTGTTTAGACCTCTACACTACCTTTAACCTGGTCTCTGTGGTGCTAGGAGAGTGTTTAGACCTCTACACTACCTTTAAACTGGTCTCTGTGGTGCTAGGAGAGTGTTTAGACCTCTACACTACCTTTAACCTGGTCTCTGTGGTGATAGGAGAGTGTTTAGACCTCTACACTACCTTTAACCTGGTCTCTGTGGTGCTAGGAGAGTGTTTAGACCTCTACACTACCTTTAACCTGGTCTCTGTGGTGCTAGGAGAGTGTTTAGACCTCTACACTACCTTTAACCTGGTCTCTGTGGTGCTAGGAGAGTGTTTAGACCTCTACACTACCTTTAACCTGGTCTCTGTGGTGCTAGGAGAGTGTTTAGACCTCTACACTACCTTTAACCTGGTCTATGTGGTGCTAGGAGAGTGTTTAGACCTCTACACTACCTTTAACCTGGTCTCTGTGGTGCTAGGAGAGTGTTTAGACCTCTACACTACCTTTAACCTGGTCTCTGTGGTGATAGGAGAGTGTTTAGACCTCTACACTACCTTTAACCTGGTCTCTGTGGTGCTAGGAGAGTGTTTAGACCTCTACACTACCTTTAACCTGGTCTCTGTGGTGCTAGGAGAGTGTTTAGACCTCTACACTACCTTTAACCTGGTCTCTGTGGTGCTAGGAGAGTGTTTAGACCTCTACACTACCTTTAACCTGGTCTCTGTGGTGCTAGGAGAGTGTTTAGACCTCTACACTACCTTTAACCTGGTCTCTGTGGTGCTAGGAGAGTGTTTAGACCTCTACACTACCTTTAACCTGGTCTCTGTGGTGCTAGGAGAGTGTTTAGACCTCTACACTACCTTTAACCTGGTCTCTGTGGTGCTAGGAGAGTGTTTAGACCTCTACACTACCTTTAACCTGGTCTCTGTGGTGCTAGGAGAGTGTTTAGACCTCTACACTACCTTTAACCTGGTCTCTGTGGTGATAGGAGAGTGTTTAGACCTCTACACTACCTTTAACCTGGTCTCTGTGGTGATAGGAGAGTGTTTAGACCTCTACACTACCTTTAACCTGGTCTCTGTGGTGCTAGGAGAGTGTTTAGACCTCTACACTACCTTTAACCTGGTATCTGTGGTGCTAGGAGAGTGTTTAGACCTCTACACTACCTTTAACCTGGTCTCTGTGGTGCTAGGAGAGTGTTTAGACCTCTACACTACCTTTAACCTGGTCTCTGTGGTGCTAGGAGAGTGTTTAGACCTCTACACTACCTTTAACCTGGTCTCTGTGGTGCTAGGAGAGTGTTTAGACCTCTACACTACCTTTAACCTGGTCTCTGTGGTGCTAGGAGAGTGTTTAGACCTCTACACTACCTTTAACCTGGTCTCTGTGGTGCTAGGAGAGTGGTTAGACCTCTACACTACCTTTAACCTGGTCTCTGAGGTGGTATGAGAGTGTTTAGACCTCTCCACTACCTTTAACCTGGTCTCTGTGGTGATAGGAGAGTGTTTAGACCTCTACACTACCTTTAACCTGGTCTCTGTGGTGCTAGGAGAGTGTTTAGACCTCTACACTACCTTTAACCTGGTCTCTGTGGTGCTAGGAGAGTGTTTAGACCTCTACACTACCTTTAACCTGGTCTCTGTGGTGCTAGGAGAGTGTTTAGACCTCTACACTACCTTTAACCTGGTCTCTGTGGTGATAGGAGAGTGTTTAGACCTCTACACTACCTTTAACCTGGTCTCTGTGGTGCTAGGAGAGTGTTTAGACCTCTACACTACCTTTAACCTGGTCTCTGTGGTGCTAGGAGAGTGTTTAGACCTCTACACTACCTTTAACCTGGTCTCTGTGGTGCTAGGAGAGTGTTTAGACCTCTACACTACCTTTAACCTTGTCTCTGTGGTGGTAGGAGAGTGTTTAGACCTCTACACTACCTTTAACCTGGTCTCTGTGGTGCTAGGAGAGTGTTTAGACCTCTACACTACCTTTAACCTGGTCTATGTGGTGCTAGGAGAGTGTTTAGACCTCTACACTACCTTTAACCTGGTCTCTGTGGTGCTAGGAGAGTGTTTAGACCTCTACACTACCTTTAACCTGGTCTCTGTGGTGCTAGGAGAGTGTTTAGACCTCTACACTACCTTTAACCTGGTCTCTGTGGTGCTAGGAGAGTGTTTAGACCTCTACACTACCTTTAACCTGGTATCTGTGGTGCTAGGAGAGTGTTTAGACCTCTACACTACCTTTAACCTGGTCTCTGTGGTGCTAGGAGAGTGTTTAGACCTCTACACTACCTTTAAACTGGTCTCTGTGGTGCTAGGAGAGTGTTTAGACCTCTACACTACCTTTAACCTGGTCTCTGTGGTGATAGGAGAGTGTTTAGACCTCTACACTACCTTTAACCTGGTCTCTGTGGTGCTAGGAGAGTGTTTAGACCTCTACACTACCTTTAACCTGGTCTCTGTGGTGCTAGGAGAGTGTTTAGACCTCTACACTACCTTTAACCTGGTCTCTGTGGTGCTAGGAGAGTGTTTAGACCTCTACACTACCTTTAACCTGGTCTCTGTGGTGCTAGGAGAGTGTTTAGACCTCTACACTACCTTTAACCTGGTCTATGTGGTGCTAGGAGAGTGTTTAGACCTCTACACTACCTTTAACCTGGTCTCTGTGGTGCTAGGAGAGTGTTTAGACCTCTACACTACCTTTAACCTGGTCTCTGTGGTGCTAGGAGAGTGTTTAGACCTCTACACTACCTTTAACCTGGTCTCTGTGGTGCTAGGAGAGTGTTTAGACCTCTACACTACCTTTAACCTGGTATCTGTGGTGCTAGGAGAGTGTTTAGACCTCTACACTACCTTTAACCTGGTCTCTGTGGTGCTAGGAGAGTGTTTAGACCTCTACACTACCTTTAAACTGGTCTCTGTGGTGCTAGGAGAGTGTTTAGACCTCTACACTACCTTTAAACTGGTCTCTGTGGTGCTAGGAGAGTGTTTAGACCTCTACACTACCTTTAACCTGGTCTCTGTGGTGATAGGAGAGTGTTTAGACCTCTACACTACCTTTAACCTGGTCTCTGTGGTGCTAGGAGAGTGTTTAGACCTCTACACTACCTTTAACCTGGTCTCTGTGGTGCTAGGAGAGTGTTTAGACCTCTACACTACCTTTAACCTGGTCTCTGTGGTGCTAGGAGAGTGTTTAGACCTCTACACTACCTTTAACCTGGTCTCTGTGGTGCTAGGAGAGTGTTTAGACCTCTACACTACCTTTAACCTGGTCTCTGTGGTGCTAGGAGAGTGTTTAGACCTCTACACTACCTTTAACCTGGTCTCTGTGGTGCTAGGAGAGTGTTTAGACCTCTACACTACCTTTAACCTGGTATCTGTGGTGCTAGGAGAGTGTTTAGACCTCTACACTACCTTTAACCTGGTCTCTGTGGTGAAGAGAGAGTGTTTAGACCTCTACACTACCTTTAATCTGGTCTCTGTGGTGCTAGGAGAGTGTTTAGACCTCTACACTACCTTTAACCTGGTCTCTGTGGTGCTAGGAGAGTGTTTAGACCTCTACACTACCTTTAACCTGGTCTCTGTGGTGCTAGGAGAGTGTTTAGACCTCTACACTACCTTTAACCTGGTCTCTGTGGTGGTAGGAGAGTGTTTAGACCTCTACACTACCTTTAACCTGGTCTCTGTGGTGCTAGGAGAGTGTTTAGACCTCTACACTACCTTTAACCTGGTATCTGTGGTGCTAGGAGAGTGTTTAGACCTCTACACTACCTTTAACCTGGTCTCTGTGGTGAAGAGAGAGTGTTTAGACCTCTACACTACCTTTAATCTGGTCTCTGTGGTGCTAGGAGAGTGTTTAGACCTCTACACTACCTTTAACCGGGTCTCTGTGGTGCTAGGAGAGTGTTTAGACCTCTACACTACCTTTAACCTGGTCTCTGTGGTGCTAGGAGAGTGTTTAGACCTCTACACTACCTTTAGCCTGGTCTCTGTGGTGCTAGGAGAGTGTTTAGACCTCTACACTACCTTTAACCTGGTCTCTGTGGTGCTAGGAGAGTGTTTAGACCTCTACACTACCTTTAACCTGGTCTCTGTGGTGCTAGGAGAGTGTTTAGACCTCTACACTACCTTTAACCTGGTCTCTGTGGTGGTAGGAGAGTGTTTAGACCTCTACACTACCTTTAACCTGGTCTCTGTGGTGCTAGGAGAGTGTTTAGACCTCTACACTACCTTTAACCTGGTCTCTGTGGTGCTAGGAGAGTGTTTAGACCTCTACACTACCTTTAACCTGGTCTCTGTGGTGCTAGGAGAGTGTTTAGACCTCTACACTACCTTTAACCTGGTCTCTGTGGTGCTAGGAGAGTGTTTAGACCTCTACACTACCTTTAACCTGGTCTCTGTGGTGCTAGGAGAGTGCTTAGACCTCTACACTACCTTTAACCTGGTATCTGTGGTGCTAGGAGAGTGTTTAGACCTCTACACTACCTTTAACCTGGTCTCTGTGGTGAAGAGAGAGTGTGTAGACCTCTACACTACCTTTAATCTGGTCTCTGTGGTGCTATGAGAGTGTTTAGACCTCTACACTACCTTTAACCTGGTCTCTGTGGTGCTAGGAGAGTGTTTAGACCTCTACACTACCTTTAACCTGGTCTCTGTGGTGCTAGGAGAGTGTTTAGACCTCTACACTACCTTTAACCTGGTCTCTGTGGTGCTAGAGAGTGTTTAGACATCTACACTACCTTTAACCTGGTCTCTGTGGTGCTAGGAGAGTGTTTAGACCTCTACACTACCTTTAACCTGGTATCTGTGGTGCTAGGAGAGTGTTTAGACATCTACACTACCTTTAACCTGGTCTCTGTGGTGCTAGGAGAGTGTTTAGACCTCTACACTACCTTTAACCTGGTCTCTGTGGTGCTAGGAGAGTGTTTAGACCTCTACACTACCTTTAACCTGGTCTCTGTGGTGCTAGGAGAGTGTTTAGACCTCTACACTACCTTTAACCTGGTCTCTGTGGTGGTAGGAGAGTGTTTAGACCTCTACACTACCTTTAACCTGGTCCCTGTGGTGCTAGGAGAGTGTTTAGACCTCTACACTACCTTTAACCTGGTCTATGTGGTGCTAGGAGAGTGTTTAGACCTCTACACTACCTTTAACCTGGTCTCTGTGGTGCTAGGAGAGTGTTTAGACCTCTACACTACCTTTAACCTGGTCTCTGTGGTGCTAGGAGAGTGTTTAGACCTCTACACTACCTTTAACCTGGTCTCTGTGGTGCTAGGAGAGTGTTTAGACCTCTACTCTACCTTTAACCTGGTATCTGTGGTGCTAGGAGAGTGTTTAGACCTCTACACTACCTTTAACCTGGTCTCTGTGGTGCTAGGAGAGTGTTTAGACCTCTACACTACCTTTAAACTGGTCTCTGTGGTGCTAGGAGAGTGTTTAGACCTCTACACTACCTTTAAACTGGTCTCTGTGGTGCTAGGAGAGTGTTTAGACCTCTACACTACCTTTAACCTGGTCTCTGTGGTTATAGGAGAGTGTTTAGACCTCTACACTACCTTTAACCTGGTCTCTGTGGTGCTAGGAGAGTGTTTAGACCTCTACACTACCTTTAACCTGGTCTCTGTGGTGCTAGGAGAGTGTTTAGACCTCTACACTACCTTTAACCTGGTCTCTGTGGTGCTAGGAGAGTGTTTAGACCTCTACACTACCTTTAACCTGGTCTCTGTGGTGCTAGGAGAGTGTTTAGACCTCTACACTACCTTTAACCTGGTCTCTGTGGTGCTAGGAGAGTGTTTAGACCTCTACACTACCTTTAACCTGGTCTCTGTGGTGCTAGGAGAGTGTTTAGACCTCTACACTACCTTTAACCTGGTCTCTGTGGTGCTAGGAGAGTGTTTAGACCTCTACACTACCTTTAACCTGGTCTCTGTGGTGAAGAGAGAGTGTTTAGACCTCTACACTACCTTTAATCTGGTCTCTGTGGTGCTAGGAGAGTGTTTAGACCTCTACACTACCTTTAACCTGGTCTCTGTGGTGCTAGGAGAGTGTTTAGACCTCTACACTACCTTTAACCTGGTCTCTGTGGTGCTAGGAGAGTGTTTAGACCTCTACACTACCTTTAACCTGGTCTCTGTGGTGCTAGGAGAGTGTTTAGACCTCTACACTACCTTTAACCTGGTCTCTGTGGTGCTAGGAGAGTGTTTAGACCTCTACACTACCTTTAACCTGGTCTCTGTGGTGCTAGGAGAGTGTTTAGACCTCTACACTACCTTTAACCTGGTATCTGTGGTGCTAGGAGAGTGTTTAGACCTCTACACTACCTTTAACCTGGTCTCTGTGGTGCTAGGAGAGTGTTTAGACCTCTACACTACCTTTAAACTGGTCTCTGTGGTGCTAGGAGAGTGTTTAGACCTCTACACTACCTTTAAACTGGTCTCTGTGGTGCTAGGAGAGTGTTTAGACCTCTACACTACCTTTAACCTGGTCTCTGTGGTGATAGGAGAGTGTTTAGACCTCTACACTACCTTTAACCTGGTCTCTGTGGTGCTAGGAGAGTGTTTAGACCTCTACACTACCTTTAACCTGGTCTCTGTGGTGCTAGGAGAGTGTTTAGACCTCTACACTACCTTTAACCTGGTCTCTGTGGTGCTAGGAGAGTGTTTAGACCTCTACACTACCTTTAACCTGGTCTCTGTGGTGCTAGGAGAGTGTTTAGACCTCTACACTACCTTTAACCTGGTCTCTGTGGTGCTAGGAGAGTGTTTAGACCTCTACACTACCTTTAACCTGGTCTCTGTGGTGCTAGGAGAGTGTTTAGACCTCTACACTACCTTTAACCTGGTATCTGTGGTGCTAGGAGAGTGTTTAGACCTCTACACTACCTTTAACCTGGTCTCTGTGGTGAAGAGAGAGTGTTTAGACCTCTACACTACCTTTAATCTGGTCTCTGTGGTGCTAGGAGAGTGTTTAGACCTCTACACTACCTTTAACCTGGTCTCTGTGGTGCTAGGAGAGTGTTTAGACCTCTACACTACCTTTAACCTGGTCTCTGTGGTGCTAGGAGAGTGTTTAGACCTCTACACTACCTTTAACCTGGTCTCTGTGGTGCTAGGAGAGTGTTTAGACCTCTACACTACCTTTAACCTGGTCTCTGTGGTGGTAGGAGAGTGTTTAGACCTCTACACTACCTTTAACCTGGTCTCTGTGGTGCTAGGAGAGTGTTTAGACCTCTACACTACCTTTAACCTGGTATCTGTGGTGCTAGGAGAGTGTTTAGACCTCTACACTACCTTTAACCTGGTCTCTGTGGTGAAGAGAGAGTGTTTAGACCTCTACACTACCTTTAATCTGGTCTCTGTGGTGCTAGGAGAGTGTTTAGACCTCTACACTACCTTTAACCGGGTCTCTGTGGTGCTAGGAGAGTGTTTAGACCTCTACACTACCTTTAACCTGGTCTCTGTGGTGCTAGGAGAGTGTTTAGACCTCTACACTACCTTTAGCCTGGTCTCTGTGGTGCTAGGAGAGTGTTTAGACCTCTACACTACCTTTAACCTGGTCTCTGTGGTGCTAGGAGAGTGTTTAGACCTCTACACTACCTTTAACCTGGTCTCTGTGGTGCTAGGAGAGTGTTTAGACCTCTACACTACCTTTAACCTGGTCTCTGTGGTGGTAGGAGAGTGTTTAGACCTCTACACTACCTTTAACCTGGTCTCTGTGGTGCTAGGAGAGTGTTTAGACCTCTACACTACCTTTAACCTGGTCTCTGTGGTGCTAGGAGAGTGTTTAGACCTCTACACTACCTTTAACCTGGTCTCTGTGGTGCTAGGAGAGTGTTTAGACCTCTACACTACCTTTAACCTGGTCTCTGTGGTGCTAGGAGAGTGTTTAGACCTCTACACTACCTTTAACCTGGTCTCTGTGGTGCTAGGAGAGTGCTTAGACCTCTACACTACCTTTAACCTGGTATCTGTGGTGCTAGGAGAGTGTTTAGACCTCTACACTACCTTTAACCTGGTCTCTGTGGTGAAGAGAGAGTGTTTAGACCTCTACACTACCTTTAATCTGGTCTCTGTGGTGCTAGGAGAGTGTTTAGACCTCTACACTACCTTTAACCTGGTCTCTGTGGTGCTAGGAGAGTGTTTAGACCTCTACACTACCTTTAACCTGGTCTCTGTGGTGCTAGGAGAGTGTTTAGACCTCTACACTACCTTTAACCTGGTCTCTGTGGTGCTAGAGAGTGTTTAGACATCTACACTACCTTTAACCTGGTCTCTGTGGTGCTAGGAGAGTGTTTAGACCTCTACACTACCTTTAACCTGGTATCTGTGGTGCTAGGAGAGTGTTTAGACATCTACACTACCTTTAACCTGGTCTCTGTGGTGCTAGGAGAGTGTTTAGACCTCTACACTACCTTTAACCTGGTCTCTGTGGTGCTAGGAGAGTGTTTAGACCTCTACACTACCTTTAACCTGGTCTCTGTGGTGCTAGGAGAGTGTTTAGACCTCTACACTACCTTTAACCTGGTCTCTGTGGTGCTAGGAGAGTGTTTAGACCTCTACACTACCTTTAACCTGGTCTCTGTGGTGCTAGAGAGTGTTTAGACCTCTACACTACCTTTAACCTGGTCTCTGTGGTGCTAGGAGAGTGGTTAGACCTCTACACTACCTTTAACCTGGTCTCTGTGGTGCTAGGAGAGTGTTTAGACCTCTACACTACCTTTAACCTGGTCTCTGTGGTGCTAGGAGAGTGTTTAGACCTCTACACTACCTTTAACCTGGTCTCTGTGGTGCTAGGAGAGTGTTTAGACCTCTACACTACCTTTAACCTGGTCTCTGTGGTGCTAGGATAGTGTTTAGACCTCTACACTACCTTTAACCTGGTCTCTGTGGTGCTAGGAGAGTGTTTAGACCTCTACACTACCTTTAACCTGGTCTCTGTGGTGCTAGGAGAGTGTTTAGACCTCTACACTACCTTTAACCTGGTCTCTGTGGTGCTAGGAGAGTGTTTAGACCTCTACACTACCTTTAACCTGGTCTCTGTGGTGCTAGGAGAGTGTTTAGACCTCTACACTACCTTTAACCTGGTCTCTGTGGTGCTAGGAGAGTGTTTAGACCTCTACACTACCTTTAACCTGGTCTCTGTGGTGCTAGGAGAGTGTTTAGACCTCTACACTACCTTTAACCTGGTCTCTGTGGTGCTAGGAGAGTGTTTAGACCTCTACACTACCTTTAACCTGGTCTCTGTGGTGCTAGGAGAGTGTTTAGACCTCTACACTACCTTTAACCTGGTCTCTGTGGTGCTAGGAGAGTGTTTAGACCTCTACACTACCTTTAACCTGGTCTCTGTGGTGCTAGGAGAGTGTTTAGACCTCTACACTACCTTTAACCTGGTCTCTGTGGTGGAGTGACCTCTACACTACCCAGCCGCACCTGTTTGTCATTTTATTGGATGACTGCAGCGAAAGGGACATTATAGGCAGCATCTTGGGAGCCGGCGAAGATCTCAGGAAGATATCAGGAAGGTGCACAAGGCGGTAGAGAAAGTAATCATATGAGGATGGCACAAAAAAAACAGACTTATTTTCATTCTGGTCTCAACCCTGGGCCCACATTTATTAATGGTGCGTACGCACAGATATGTGCGTAAACCGTGCGTACGATCATTTCTAAACAAAGTGTGGGACTTATCAATATGAACGTGTGCTTGGGATTGTTCGTATATGGGGCCCGGCCGGGTAGCGCAGCGGACTAAGCATCTGTCTACCTTTGCAGAGACAGTGGGATCGAATCCGGCTGCCGCGCTACCTCTGGCTTGATCGGTCGTCCATACTGACACAATTGGTAGTGTCAGCGGGTGGGTGATATCCTGGTCGTTGTAAACAGCGACTCCTACAGGTCGGTCAGGGCGCCTGCACAGCGAGGGAGGGAACTGGGAAAGGTAGTGTGATCCTCCCACGCGTTACCCTTCCCCAGTGAGAGTCCACGATGGCAGGTGAAAAGAGGCTGCTAGCTGTCTCCACATGTATCGGAGGAAGCATGTGATAGACTTCAGGGCTCCCTAGACTGGCAAGTGGGGGGTAAATGCGCGCAACAACCAGGAAGGGGAGGGGGGAATTGGCATAACGACTAAATTGGGATGGGAGGAAAAACACAGAAAAATACACTACCTTTAACCTGGTCTCTGTGGTGCTAGGAGAGTGTTTAGACCTCTACACTACCTTTAACCTGGTCTCTGTGGTGCTAGGAGAGTGTTTAGACCTCTACACTACCTTTAACCTGGTCTCTGTGGTGCTAGGAGAGTGTTTAGACCTCTACACTACCTTTAACCTGGTCTCTGTGGTGCTAGGAGAGTGTTTAGACCTCTACACTACCTTTAACCTGGTCTCTGTGGTGCTAGGAGAGTGTTTAGACCTCTACACTACCTTTAACCTGGTCTCTGTGGTGCTAGGAGAGTGTTTAGACCTCTACACTACCTTTAACCTGGTCTCTGTGGTGCTAGGAGAGTGTTTAGACCTCTACACTACCTTTAACCTGGTCTCTGTGGTGCTAGGAGAGTGTTTAGACCTCTACACTACCTTTAACCTGGTCTCTGTGGTGCTAGGAGAGTGGTTAGACCTCTACACTACCTTTAACCTGGTCTATGTGGTGCTAGGAGAGTGTTTAGACCTCTACACTACCTTTAACCTGGTCTCTGTGGTGCTAGGAGAGTGTTTAGACCTCTACACTACCTTTAACCTGGTCTCTGTGGTGCTAGGAGAGTGTTTAGACCTCTACACTACCTTTAACCTGGTCTCTGTGGTGCTAGGAGAGTGTTTAGACCTCTACACTACCTTTAACCTGGTCTCTGTGGTGCTAGGAGAGTGTTTAGACCTCTACACTACCTTTAACCTGGTCTCTGTGGTGCTAGGAGAGTGTTTAGACCTCTACACTACCTTTAACCTGGTCTCTGTGGTGCTAGGAGAGTGTTTAGACCTCTACACCTTTAACCTGGTCTCTGTGGTGCTAGGAGAGTGTTTAGACCTCTACACTACCTTTAACCTGGTCTCTGTGGTGCTAGGAGAGTGTTTAGACCTCTACACTACCTTTAACCTGGTATCTGTGGTGCTAGGAGAGTGTTTAGACCTCTACACTACCTTTAACCTGGTCTCTGTGGTGCTAGGAGAGTGTTTAGACCTCTACACTACCTTTAACCTGATCTCTGTGGTGCTAGGAGAGTGTTTAGACCTCTACACCTTTAACCTGGTCTCTGTGGTGCTAGGAGAGTGTTTAGACCTCTACACTACCTTTAACCTGGTCTCTGTGGTGCTAGGAGAGTGTTTAGACCTCTACACTACCTTTAACCTGGTCTCTGTGGTGCTAGGAGAGTGTTTAGACCTCTACACTACCTTTAACCTGGTCTCTGTGGTGCTAGGAGAGTGTTTAGACCTCTACACTACCTTTAACCTGGTCTCTGTGGTGCTAGGAGAATGTTTAGACCTCTACACTACCTTTAACCTGGTCTCTGTGGTGGAGTGACCTCTACACTACCCAGCCGCACCTGTTTGTCATTTTATTGGATGACTGCAGCGAAAGGGACATTATAGGCAGCATCTTGGGAGCCGGCGAAGATCTCAGGAAGATATCAGGAAGGTGCACAAGGCGGTAGAGAAAGTAATCATATGAGGATGGCACAAAAAAAACAGACTTATTTTCATTCTGGTCTCAACCCTGGGCCCACATTTATTAATGGTGCGTACGCACAGATATGTGCGTAAACCGTGCGTACGATCATTTCTAAACAAAGTGTGGGACTTATCAATATGAACGTGTGCTTGAGATTGTTCGTATATGGGGCCCGGCCGGGTAGCGCAGCGGACTAAGCATCTGTCTACCTTTGCAGAGACAGTGGGATCGAATCCGGCTGCCGCGGTA
The DNA here is from genome assembly GCF_963971535.1 of Notolepis coatsorum. Lineage (NCBI taxonomy): Eukaryota > Metazoa > Chordata > Actinopteri > Aulopiformes > Paralepididae > Notolepis > Notolepis coatsorum. The sequence continues at coordinate 271,304,983 of NC_140165.1, forward strand.
CCTCTGGCTTGATCGGTCGTCCATACTGACACAATTGGTAGTGTCAGCAGGTGGGTGATATCCTGGTCGTTGTAAACAGCGACTCCTACAGGTCGGTCAGGGCGCCTGCACAGCGAGGGAGGGAACTGGGAAAGGTAGTGTGATCCTCCCACGCGTTACCCTTCCCCAGTGAGAGTCCACGATGGCAGGTGAAAAGAGGCTGCTGGCTGTCTCCACATGTATCGGAGGAAGCATGTGATAGACTTCAGGGCTCCCTAGACTGGCAAGTGGGGGGTAAATGCGCGCAACAACCAGGAAGGGGAGGGGGGAATTGGCATAACGACTAAATTGGGATGGGAGGAAAAACACAGAAAAATAGGAGGAGAAAGAAGTAAAAAAATAAAAAAGATTGTGCGTATATCTAGACACAGCTCAGACCGCGCGTACATGGCGCCAATCGGTAGAATAAGAAAACTGCAACGCGGCAATCAGCTTTCGAGCATTAGATTCAACACTGACGTCTTCAGCATGACCCGTAATTAATTATAGATAATTGTAAAATAGCGACAGTAGTGTAATTATTGTCAAACCCTATAAATAGAATACATTTCCGAATGAATGCAGCATGGTTTAACATTGCATTTGGCTGATAAGTCGTTGGCTGATAAGGAACGCATGACTCAGGCCTAATTTTATTTAATTAAATTGTAATGTTATTACTGGGGTATCTGTAATTAAAATATCACTTAAATGCAGGTGATCGGGGTTATCCACTGAAGCCATGGCTAATGTCTCTGACCAACAACGACCCAACAGGAGCGCAAGATTGAAAAAAAATCAATCAATAGTTTTCAATATACCCACGTGTTCTGTATGACCCGTAATTAATTATAGTTCATTGTAAAATAGCGATATGAGTGTAATCATCGGCAAACCCTATAAATTACATTTGGAATAGGGATTTCAGAATGTATGCAGCATGGCAAATTACGCAAATATTGCTTTATTAGACGACTTGGCAATGGGCCATGGTGCGCTCCGCAGGGAGCGTGTCTTCAGGGAGAGGGCAGACCTGTTTGCCGAGAGCACAGAGTGGCTCATGAGCAGATTCCGCTTTCCTGCTCGACCTGTGCCACAATTTGGGACCCGTTTTGGAGCGCCAAAGAAGGCGTACACATGCCATCCCCGTCCACCTCCAAGTCCTCTCCACCCTGGGATTCTTGGCCACCGGGACGTTTCAGCGGGAGATCGCAGTTCGCTCTGGCATCTCCCAACCCTCCCTCAGTAGGATCATGCCCACAGTGTTGGATGCCATCATGTCCCTAACCCCCGACTACATAACATTCCCATACACACACGCACAGCAGGTCGAGGTCAAGAGGGCTTTTCACCACATAGCCATCAAAACACCATCACAAAACGAATAAATGTATGTAAACAGGAAGGGGTTCCACTCTGTAAATGTCCAAGTGATCTGCGATGCCCGTTTGGCACTCCTAAATGTCATTGCCCGGTGGCCAGGAGGAACGCACGACTCGTTTGTGGTGCAGAATAGCTCTGTGGGCCTTCGTCTCCAGGGTGGGGCTGTTGAAGACGGGTGGCTTATTGGTGAGTGTTACACATTTAGGCCTAATCATATTTAATTCAATTGTAATGTTATTACTTATTACTGTAATGTTATATCTGTAATTCAATTATATCTCTTGAATGCACGGGATCGTGGCTATCCACTGAAGCCATGGCTGATGACTCCTCTAACCAACCCCACCACCCAACAGGAGCGCATCTATAAACGGGCGCACGCGGGCACAAGAGTCTCCGTGGAGCGTGCAATTGGCCTCCTGAAGGGTCCATGGCTCTGCCTGTCTCGCCTCCTGAAGGGTCCATGGCTCTGCCTGTCTCGCCTCCTGAAGGGTCCATGGCTCTGCCTGTCTGGCCTCCTGAAGGGTCCATGGCTCTGCCTGTCTGGCCTCCTGAAGGGTCCATGGCTCTGCCTGTCTGGCCTCCTGAAGGGTCCATGGCTCTGCCTGTCTGGCCTCCTGAAGGGTCCATGGCTCTGCCTGTCTGGCCTCCTGAAGGGTCCATGGCTCTGCCTGTCTGGCCTCCTGAAGGGTCCATGGCTCTGCCTGTCTGGCCTCCTGAAGGGTCCATGGCTCTGCCTGTCTGGCCTCCTGAAGGGTCCATGGCTCTGCCTGTCTGGCCTCCTGAAGGGTCCATGGCTCTGCCTGTCTGGCCTCCTGAAGGGTCCATGGCTCTGCCTGTCTCGCCTCCTGAAGGGTCCATGGCTCTGCCTGTCTGGCCTCCTGAAGGGTCCATGGCTCTGCCTGTCTGGCCTCCTGAAGGGTCCATGGCTCTGCCTGTCTGGCCTCCTGAAGGGTCCATGGCTCTGCCTGTCTGGCCTCCTGAAGGGTCCATGGCTCTGCCTGTCTCGCCTCCTGAAGGGTCCATGGCTCTGCCTGTCTGGCCTCCTGAAGTGTCGATGGCTCTGCCTGTCTGGCCTCCTGAAGGGTCCATGGCTCTGCCTGTCTGGCCTCCTGAAGGGTCCATGGCTCTGCCTGTCTGGCCTCCTGAAGGGTCCATGGCTCTGCCTGTCTCGCCTCCTGAAGGGTCCATGGCTCTGCCTGTCTGGCCTCCTGAAGGGTCCATGGCTCTGCCTGTCTGGCCTCCTGAAGGGTCCATGGCTCTGCCTGTCTGGCCTCCTGAAGGGTCCATGGCTCTGCCTGTCTGGCCTCCTGAAGGGTCCATGGCTCTGCCTGTCTGGCCTCCTGAAGGGTCCATGGCTCTGCCTGTCTCGCCTCCTGAAGGGTCCATGGCTCTGCCTGTCTGGCCTCCTGAAGGGTCCATGGCTCTGCCTGTCTGGCCTCCTGAAGGGTCCATGGCTCTGCCTGTCTGGCCTCCTGAAGTGTCGATGGTTCTGCCTGTCTGGCCTCCTGAAGGGTCCATGGCTCTGCCTGTCTGGCCTCCTGAAGGGTCCATGGCTCTGCCTGTCTGGCCTCCTGAAGGGTCCATGGCTCTGCCTGTCTTGCCTCCTGAAGGGTCCATGGCTCTGCCTGTCTGGCCTCCTGAAGGGTCCATGGCTCTGCCTGTCTGGCCTCCTGAAGGGTCCATGGCTCTGCCTGTCTGGCCTCCTGAAGGGTCCATGGCTCTGCCTGTCTGGCCTCCTGAAGGGTCCATGGCTCTGCCTGTCTGGCCTCCTGAAGGGTCCATGGCTCTGCCTGTCTCGCCTCCTGAAGGGTCCATGGCTCTGCCTGTCTGGCCTCCTGAAGGGTCCATGGCTCTGCCTGTCTCGCCTCCTGAAGGGTCCATGGCTCTGCCTGTCTGGCCTCCTGAAGGGTCCATGGCTCTGCCTGTCTGGCCTCCTGAAGGGTCCATGGCTCTGCCTGTCTCGCCTCCTGAAGGGTCCATGGCTCTGCCTGTCTGGCCTCCTGAAGGGTCCATGGCTCTGCCTGTCTGGCCTCCTGAAGGGTCCATGGCTCTGCCTGTCTGGCCTCCTGAAGGGTCCATGGCTCTGCCTGTCTGGCCTCCTGAAGGGTCCATGGCTCTGCCTGTCTGGCCTCCTGAAGGGTCCATGGCTCTGCCTGTCTGGCCTCCTGAAGGGTCGATGGCTCTGCCTATCTGGCACGGGGGGCACACTGAAAAGGTTTGCAACATCATCGTGGGCTGCAGTGTGCTCCATAACCTGGCCATCAGGCATGGCATCCCGCTGCTAGAACCCAAAATACCAGACATGGAACAGCCGCCTCCAAACGGCACTGCGATGCAGACAAGAGCTAGAGTCATAGAGCCGTTTTAAGTAAGTCTACCCCACTGTAAAAACTGAGATAGGGGTTAATTCATATTTATTAAATAATTATTAGTAACCTATACATAATAAAAAAGACTGTGCCGTTTGAAATCGAATTGAGCCGAATTCAATGAATTTGAACCATTTATGAATTGCAGTTTACACAGTTTTAGTTGAATAAAAGTAGCTGATTTTTCTGTGAGTAGAGACGTTCTAAATTCCGTGCTTAGGAATGAAAACACTTTCTACGCATTATTGATAAATGAGGGCCCTGGTATTTACAGATTATTATCATCAGGCTACAGTATATTGCTATAAAGGGAAATTAAAAGTAGGAATACAACATTGTTAATAAAATATGTACACTAAAGCAGG
>NC_140165.1:271311620-271346620 GCF_963971535.1 Notolepis coatsorum
TCCTCTTTCTCATATGTTTCCTTCTCCTCCTCCTCTTCCTCCTCCTACTCCTCCTCCTCCTCCTCTTCCTCCTCCTCCTCCTCTTCCTCCTCCTCCTCCTCATCTCCTCATCCTCCTCTTCCTCCTCGCCCTCCTCCTCCTCCTGCTCCTCCTCCTTTCCTCCTCCTCCTGCTCGTCCTCCTCCTCATCATCTTCCTCATCATCCTCTTCCTCATCCTCCTCCTCATCTTCCTCATCTTCCTCCTCATCCTCCTCCTCTTCCTCCTCTTCCTCCGCCTCCTCCTCCTCCCCCCTCCTCTTCCTCCTTCTCCCTCTCCTCCTCCTCCTTCACCTTCTCCTCCTCCTCTTCCTCCCCCTCCTCCTCCTCCTCCTGCTCCTCCTCCCGCTCCTCATCCTCCTCCCCCTCCTCCTCCTCCTCTCATCCTCCTCTTCCTCCTCCTCCCCCTCCTCCTCCTCCTCCCCTCCTCCTCCTCCCCTTCCTCCTCCTCCTCCCCCCCCCCTCCTCCTCCTCCTCCTCCTCTTCCTCCTCCTCCTCTCCCTCCTCCTCCTCCTCCTCCCCCCTCTCCCTCCTCCTCTCCCCCCTCCTCCTCTTCCTCCTCCTCTCCCTCCTCCCCCCCCCTCCTCCTCCTCCTCCTCCTCTCCCTCCTCCTCTCCCCCCCTCCTCCTCTTCCTGCTCCCCTGCCCAGAGGCAACACAGCAGACAAGAAGAACAGTGTGAACAATAAAAGCTATTGAAAAAAGCAGCATAACAGTTTAAAATAGCAGCATAATAATTTATTAGAATGCAACAGCAGGGGGGGGGGGGTTATTGCGTGGGGATTTTAAATAAAGGTTGCAGTTGTCATTTTGAACTGTAGTTGAGTGGCTCTCAAACAGGAGTTCATGTATGGTGTTATTGTAAATCTAGGCTACATGTTTTAAAGGGACTCAGAATAAATACAGTATATTTTGCCCCAAAACTCATTTGGTAGATAAATGATGCAGGTTAATAGGACAAATTTATTAAAAACATGTTGTCGGCTAAACTCTGAGCCTGCAGTGTTTTATTCAACAGGTCTGTTATTCAATGGAGGGTTTCAGATGAGTGGGAGGAGCCTAACTAGATGATGTCATGATGGTGGGAGGAGACTAACTAGATGATGTCTCCATGATGGTGGGAGGAGACTAACGAGATTATGTCATGATGGTGGGAGGAGACTAACTAGATGATGTCATGATGGTGGGAAGACAGAACCCTTATCGCCCAGCCCGACCAAGACCCACATGTGGATCCCAACCCACACTTTGAAAAACACAGATCTAGGCTATAGTGTGTCTCGAGATAAATTATGTCAGGAGGCCTTCTTGGATTTCCTGGTTCAAATAGTTTATTTTGTTCTTTCATTCATTTATTATATATTTATTTATAATATAATATATTATATGAATGTATTGTCAGATCAGTCTACCCTGTACAGAAATAATCAGATTGGGGTCTTACAGACAGCATGCCACTTTCTTAATTATTGGACTGTTCTGAGAAGTTGAAACCCCACACTCAGCACTGTGTGGAGGTGAACTAAAGCTGTGAGCACAGGGTGAATGCTAATGTATACCACATAGTGCATACTAATATATGCCACATAGTGCAAACTAATAAGGTATTCAGGACAAACAGATTAATTTCCATCGAATGTGTTGCTGACATTGTTCAAGCTGTTTCCAGGTAATTGGTCCCATGTGATAAAACGTGTTCCACACCTGAGGGTAAATGTCAGCTGTCACTCACCATAATTAATGAATAGAATAGAATAGAATAGAATAGAAATACTTTATTTATCGAGAGGGAAATTCGGCACTACAGATCGCTCACAGTAAACAGTAAACATTTAGGTAGACAAAAACAAAAGTCACGAATGAGAATAAAATAAGCATAAGAATAAAATACATTTTCTATGTTATGTATATACATTCTAAAATATAAAATATAGAGTCAAAATATACAGAAATATACAGTAAGTGTACAGTAAAAAGTGTCAAATTGGACAGTGTCGATTTAAAAGTAAAGTAAGAGTCCAGGAAGATGGTTTGCTTTGCACTGCTAGCTGGCCTCCCGGCCACTGCCACCAAGCCTCTTCAACTCATTCAAAATGCAGCGGCCCGCCTGATCTCAAACCTACCGAAGTCGGCCCATGTCACCCCACTTATTAGGGACCTGCACTGGCTCCCCATTGCTGCACGTATCCGCTTCAAGGCCCTCGACCTAGCATACCGTGCGGCAAAGGGAACCGCTCCCGCCTACCTCCGGTCAATGGTCTCTAACTACACACCCTCAAGACCCCTACGCTCTGCATCTTCTGGCCGCCTCAGATCTACTCCTATCCAAGCTCCCGGAGGGTCATCAAAGAGAAGCCGCCTATTCTCAGTCCTTGCCCCACAATGGTGGAATGAACTACCCATCCCAGTTAGGACAGCCGAATCCCGTCCAATCTTTCGCCGTCGACTAAAGACTCACTTCTTCAACCATTATCTGAAATGATAAAAAAAATAAAAATCTAACCCCGACTAACCTTACTGTCATGCACTTGTCCTAATAAACTAACCTACACTGTAACACGCAACACTTTGATGAACATTGTTACTCAGCTGATAGAGTTATACCCTTCTTGCTGTCTTGTCGCACAGAACTTGTAAGTCGCTTTGGATAAAAGCGTCAGCTAAATGACTAAATGTAAATGTAAATGTAAATGGTAGTGTCACCCTGTGCTCAGTGATGCAGTGAGGCACAGTGATGCGTTATAGAGTCTGAATGAAGGACTTCCTGTGCCGTTCAGTGTTACATCTTGGGAGCCTTAGTCTAACAGAAGTGCTCCTTCTATCAGCCAAGTCTGTGTGTAGTGGGTGGGAGGGGTTGTCCCTGATGGCCTGGAGCTTAGCAAGGCTCCTCCTCTCCGCCACCACCTCTAAAGTCCAGCTCCACCCCAACCACGGTGCTGGCCTTCCTGACCAGCTTATCCAGCCTGTTTGTGTCCCCTGCTCTCAGTCCGCTGCCCCAGCAGGTCACAGCGTACAAGAAGGCGCCCGCCACCACCGACTCATAGAACATCCTCAACATCCTTGTACAGACATTGAAGGATCTCAGCCTTCTGAGGAAGTAGAGTCGGCTCTGGCCCTTCTTGTAGAGTGCCTCCGCGTATTTAGACCCGTTCAGATTGTTGTCAATGTGCACTGCGAGGTATTTGTAGACCTCAACCATGTACATCGACCCCCCTGATCGAACCGGGTTCACACATGTACTTCTCCTCCTCCTCCCCAGATCCACAGCCAGAAGTCCACCACCAGTGCCTGGTATTATTCCTCATCACCGTCCTTTATACATCCCACTATCGCAGAGTCATCAGAAAACTTCTGAAGGTGGCAGGACTCTGACCGATAGTGGAAGTCGTTGGTGTAGAAGAGGAAGGGAGAGAGGACTGTCCCCTGAGGGGCCCCGGTGCTCCGTAGGCGCACGTACTGTGGTCTGCCCCGTCAGATAGTCAACAACCCAGGACACCAGGGGGGCCTCTACCTGCATCGCCTCCAACTTCTCACAGCGGCAGAGACTAGCAGGAGCCTGTTGTGGAACTGGTTTAGCTCATTAGCCCTGTCCACGTCGCCATCCACTCCCCTTCCCCCGCCGGTTTAATGCCGCTTATGGTTTGCATGCCCGTCCAAACTGATTTTATGTATTTTTCTCGAGTTTGCCCTACAACTTCCTACTGTAATTGTCTTTGGCTTCTCTGAGGTTGGTTTTAAGCAGCCCCTGAACTCGTTTGACCTCCTCTCTGCTACCTGCGTTGAAAGCCCTCTGATTCTCGTTCAGTAGGGCTTTGATGTCCTTAGTGACCCATGGTTTATTGTTAGGGTAGCAGGTAACAGTCCTTGATGGGACATTGGAGTCCACACAAAAGTTGATGTAGTCTGTGATGCACTCTGTGAGCCCATCAATGTCCTCTCCGTGGGGCTCACAGAGGGCCTGCCAGTCTGTGACCTCAAAGCAGGCCTGTAGTGCCTCTTGAGCCTCCTCTGACCACCTTCTCACAGTTATTTTGGTCGCAGGCTGTCTTCTGACCAGAGGCACATAACAGGGGTTGAGGTGAACCAGGTCGTGGTCCGACCGGCCCAGCTGTGGTAGTGGTGAGGAGCTGTATGCCTCCTTGATGTTGGCATACAGCAGGTCCAGGGTTCTATTTTCCCTAGTGTGGCAGCTGACATACTGCATCAAATTTGGTAGCGATTTGTCCAATTTTACATGATTAAAATCCCCTGAGATCTGGTCACCAATGCAAGAGGTTGCGGTCTCGACTCCCGGAGAGTCAGCATTGCCTTGGCTTGGGCTGATCGCTATACTAACTCGTTTGGCTGAGTTAGGGAGAGGGAAGCCGTGGGTGGGTCCTGGGCGTTGTGGACAGCGACCCGTACAGTTCGGTCGGGGCGCCTGCACAGCGAGGGTAGGATCTGGAGAAAGGTAGTGTGACCTTCCACACGTTACACTCTCCCGGTGAGAATCTGCGCTGCCAGGCTGGCTGTCGGCTGGCTGCACATGCGTCGGAGGAAAACATGTGACAGTCTCCGGCCTCCCGGACCAACAGTAGGGGGGAGTGCGCAACAACCAGGAAGGGGGTTGGAAATTGGCATAACGACTAACGGTGGGATGGGAGAAAAATCGGAAAAAGAGGGGGAAAAAGATAATAAAAAAAAATTATAAAAAAAATCCCCTGAGATGAAGATTGAGGATTCGGGTGTTTTGTTTGGAGACGTGCAATAGCGCCGTGGATGACGTCACACAGGGGCAGTCGGGTTTGCCGGGTGGGGGATCTCTTTTGGCAAATAATATGGTCCGAGTCCTACAGCTAACATCTCTATATCCAGGTCACAGTGTCGCTCTTTGATTGTAATATGGCCAAGATTACACCATCTCTTATTAATAAATAGAGCAAGCCCCCCTCCTTTCCGCCTTCAGCTCCCACGGTTCCGATTAGAGCGCACAATCTGAAACCCGTCTATAGAGACATTGCTATCTGGAATATCTGTGTGTAACCATGTCTGACATAATGCTATACTCACGGTATTCCTTTTGATTACCGGCAAGCACAGCCAGCTCATCCATCTTATTTGCCGGAGACCTCACGTTACCCGTGACGACGGAGGGGAGATATGGTTTATATCTCCTTCTCTCCCTCTGTGCTTCAGACCTCTTCTGTCTCGCACGTCGCCCTCTTCCTCGACATCTCCCAAAGCCACGATTTGTCCTCATTACTTCCTCCGGGACTGTGTTAGTTAACTCCGGGTTGGTTCGCTGGCTGTAGAGCACCGGCTGGTTGCGTAGCGGCAACAGCTGATCTCTCGAATTTGAAAAGTAATTCCACCATCAGCCAGATGGACAAAAACTCTTCTAAACTGCATGTTTAGAAAAGCATGACTTCAATAAAAAAGGACTTGTGTCCAGATAAAAAAAACAAGTACAATAGAGATGTAGAACTAGACAAAAAGTACAGGAACAGGTAGCGCGATGCATGAGTACAATCATGGATCCTTAAAAGGTCCGATAGTCAACCTCTGGAACCACCGCCTGCTGCCTTTTTATATCGTACTGAACCACAGTCATAGACATAGACATAGACATAGACATAGACATAGACATAGACATAGACATAGACATAGACATAGACATAGACATAGGTGCTGGTCTTTTGCATGTGCTTTGATGGATCTTGGTTGGGGTCCCTCGGTTCACTGGGGTGTTGGGGATTCCTTGCGTGGGGGGCTCGCTATGGCTTCTGCAGTGTTTTGGGGGTCCCGGTGTCGTCTTGGACCGTCCGTGGTGCTGCATGTCTTCTCATTTGACCGCTGTTGTGTCGGTCTGCTTGAGTGTTTGGAGTCGTTGCCTTGCTGCGTGGCTCCTTTGTCGTGGCTGAAGATCCGGGGACGCATGGCCTGTCATTCCTCCGTGGAGTTTGGTGGTGGGGGCGTGTGGGGTTTGCTGGTTTCCTCGTGGTGGCGAGGTCGGCGGGACCGGGGGAGATGGGGCGGCCCGTGGGTGTGTCATTCCTGTGCATGGCGGTGTGAGTGTTTTCCTTCGGTCATGACATTTTATTTATTTATTTATTTATTTAACCTTTATTTAAGCAGGAAGTCCCATTGAGATACAAGATCTCTTTTGCAAGGGAGACCTGGCCAAGATGACAGCAATAACATTTGCAAATATCAGACAGCAATAAAATGTGCGGTACATCACACAAGAACATAATAAAAGTGCATGTATACAATATACAATACATCACATGTAAACATAAAAACACAAAACAGAATAGTCTACATAATAGTAAAAGTGTACGACAGTAAAATACAGGGTAATACAGTAATTTTGCAGTTTTGCAGTTGGGACCCGACTAGAGAAAGCAGCGACATTCTTCTTGTAGACATGCTTTATCAGGGGGTGTGTCTTGGATGGGGATGTGTGGGGTGTTCGGGGGACTGGCTGTTCTGGGGGGGTTCACATGCCTGAAGGCTTAGAGCAGGGGTCTGCAATTAGGTTTGGCCACGGGCCAATTTCCCCCCAAGCCATTGAATGGCGGGCCAGGACCAAAAACAATGGCTAATTTAATGATAGTGAAAAATGCAGCACTGCGGCGAGTGCATACACATGAACAGCAGAACAGAATGCATGAAAAGTAAACACGACTCACCATAACTGCCCCGGGCTTGTTCAGTCCTCCAAAATCCCTGCTAATGTTTGAAACATGTCAAATGTCCACTCGCCGCCCTCCAATTCCAGATTGGCGTTGAATGCAGCTACTTTATCTGCCAACTTGAACACAGTTGTCATCATTGCCTCGTTTGCTATCTTGTCGCCACATATTATGCAGAGAGGACCTCGGCATGCAAGAGTCACCTGTTGCGATAAACCTGTATTTTAAGTATGACTCCTGTTTATTAAAAGAAGCTTTATGTGTCTTGGAGGTTGTAGGCTCCTCTTCTGGCTCCTCAGTTGGTATTTCCCCTTTACAAAGAAGCTATCCAAAGAAGTGTTTTCTTTTTTTTTTAACAAATTAGGGAAAATATACACGCGGCCCGGTGGGACTATTCCATTGGTTCTCCCAGTCCACGTGACCATTTCTAGCATTTCAATTGGCTATAGTGACAGACATAGATATGATGAATAGATAGATACAGCTTCACAAAGACACTCTGGCGTCACAAGTGAATATTTCCCCAGCGTAAAAAATAAATATCATATTCTCAAAAATAAACTGACGGGCCAGAAATTATTGCTGGCGGGCCAATTTTGGCCCGCGGGCCGCCTATTGCCGTCCCCTGGCTTAGAGCAACACTGTACTTATTGTATTGTACCTTCTACCTTGCACAATTTTATTGTCTTTTATACCTATTCTTATGTCTGCACTTTATGCAGACATAACCCCCCCCCCTCCAATTTACAGCCCCACCCAACCCCACCCCACTTACCCAACCTCCTCCAATGTACAGTTTCTATGTCAAATGTATATACACTCTTTTTCTTGATTTTTTGTATCACAAACAGTATTTGCAAATCTGGTATGTCATAAATGTATAGATGTAGCAGTACTGTCTATCTGTATGTCGTGTGTGTCATATGATGAATTGAAAATGGGGGACCCTGATGTAAACAAGACGAAAGTCTTTCTCTGGTCTGCATCCCCTTAACAATTGTGTGTATTGAGCTGTACTGTACTGTACCCATTCTGCAATCTGTTAATAAACTTTTCGATCAATCAATCAATCATGCATTGTTTTTATTCTGTCAACTGTATGCAAATGTTATGCCTATGTTCATTTTATACTAGTTGCTGTGGGGCACTCTGGACTGCGGTCCATGTGTGAAAGGTCGCTATATAGATTGAGTTATTATTATTTATTATTATTATTATTATATTGTAAAAAGAAATGTATGCATTGAAATGTCTGTAAGTCTCGACGACATTGTCGTTTTTGAGAATAAATAAAGGTTTGAATGAATTAATGATCATAGCAGCCCTAGAGCACATTCATAACCCCAAGTGGAAGAACGCCATTCAGATTTGGTGACCCCATGAGCTTTTCTCTATAGTGCCACCATCGGGCCAATCTGAGAACAAATTGTCTTTCGCTACCACACTACAGAAGGTTAACCATGTCACTACCACACTACAGAAGGTTAACCTTTCACTACCACACTACAGAAGGTTAACCATGTCACTACCACACTACAGAAGGTTAACCTTTCACTACCACACTACAGAAGGTTAACCCTTTCACTACCACACTACAGAAGGTTAACCTTTCACTACCACACTACAGAAGGTTAACCGTTCACTACCAAACTACAGAAGGTTAACCTTTCACTACCACACTACAGAAGGTTAACCTTTCACTACCAAACTACAGAAGGTTAACCTTTCACTACCACACTACAGAAGGTTAACCTTTCACTACCACACTACAGAAGGTTAACCTTTCACTACCACACTACAGAAGGTTAACCCTTTCACTACCACACTACAGAAGGTTAACCCTTTCACTACCACACTACATAATGTTAACCTTTCACTACCACACTACAGAAGGTTAACCCTTTCACTACCACACTACAGAAGGTTAACCTTTCACTAACACACTACAGAAGGTTAACCTTTCACTACCACACTACAGAAGGTTAACCTTTCACTACCACACTACAGAAGGTTAACCCTTTCACTACCACACTACAGAAGGTTAACCCTTTCACTACCACACTACATAATGTTAACCTTTCACTACCACACTACATAAGGTTAACCCTTTCACTACCATACTACAGAAGGTTAACCTTTCACTACCACACTACAGAAGGTTAACCCTATCACTGCCACACTACAGAAGGTTAACCTTTCACTACCACACTACAGAAGGTTAACCTTTCACTACCACACTACAGAAGGTTAACCTTTCATTACCACACTACAGAAGGTTAACCCTTTCACTACCACGCTACAGAAGGTTAACCCTTTCACTACCACACTACATAATGTTAACCTTTCACTACCACACTACAGAAGGTTAACCCTTTCACTACCACACTACAGAAGGTTAACCTTTCACTAACACACTACAGAAGGTTAACCTTTCACTACCACACTACAGAAGGTTAACCTTTCACTACCACATTACAGAAGGTGGCACGGTGGTGTAGTGGTTAACACTGTCGCCTCACAGCAAGAAGGTCCAGGGTTCGATTCCCGCTTGTGGACCAAGTTTCCATGATGCCAGTTACCCAGGTGGGGTATCTCCCAGGCCTTTCTGTGTGGAGTTTGCATGTTCTCCCCGTGCTCGCAAGGGTTTCCCCCCCGATAAGATAAACCCAATGGAAAAACATGCACAACAACAATAGATCGCTAACGCTGTGGCGTCCTTGACGAAGACGGACAGGAGCACTTGGATTGGTCCCCTGGCGCGGCTCACGTTGACGCCTGTCTGCTCCCGGCTGCCCTTGGGGGGGAAGGACGACGGGATGGGTTAATCGCAGATACGAATCGCATGCGTGCCGAATGATGACCTCTGAGCAGGTCCTAAATTATTAAATTATTATTAAGGTTAACCCTTTCACTACCACACTACATAATGTTAATCTTTCACTACCACACTACATAAGGTTAACCCTTTCACTACCATACTACAGAAGGTTAACCTTTCACTACCACACTACAGAAGGTTAACCTTTCACTACCACACTACAGAAGGTTAACCCTATCACTGCCACACTACAGAAGGTTAACCCTTTCACTACCACACTACAGAAGGTTAACCTTTCACTACCACACTACAGAAGGTTAACCTTTCACTACCACACTACAGCAGGTTAACCTTTCATTACCACACTACAGAAGGTTAACCATGTCACTACCACACTACAGAAGGTTAACCTTTCACTACCACACTACAGAAGGTTAACCCTATCACTACCACACTACAGAAGGTTAACCCTTTCACTACCACACTACAGAAGGTTAACCTTTCACTACCACACTACAGAAGGTTAACCCTTTCACTACCACACTACATAAGGTTAACCCTTTCAGTACCACACTACATAAGGTTAACCCTATCACTACCACACTACAGAAGGTTAACCCTTACACTACCACACTACAGAAGGTTAACCTTTCACTACCACACTACAGAAGGTTAACCCTATCACTACCACACTACAGAAGGTTAACCCTTTCACTACCACACTACAGAAGGTTAACCTTTCACTACCACACTACAGAAGGTTAACCTTTCACTACCACATTACAGAATGTTAACCTTTTACTACCACACTACAGAAAGTTAACCCTTTCACTACCACACTACAGAAGGTTAACCTTTCACTACCACAATACAAAATGTTAACCTTTTACTACCACACTACAGAAAGTTAACCCTTTCACTACCACACTACAGAAGGTTAACCTTTCACTACCACACTGCAGACGGTTAACACTATGAAAGGGTTAACCCTTTCACCTTCACACAACAAAGGGTTAACCCGTTGGTAGTGTGGTAGTAAACGGGTTAAAAGCACTAGAGAAATGATAGAAACACAATCCTTGCAGAAGCACCCGCTGACTCTCAGTGGCTGTAGATTATGTAAGGGATAATGTATAGCTACGAGGTCATTGTCGCAAAATAATTGACCGACACAGAGTTTAGAATTCCGAGGCGCCTTGCCGAGGTGTTTTAAACGTAGTGAAGGTTAATTATTTTGCGACAATGACAGAGTATAGCTATACATTATCCTGCTTATTACATGGCTAACTTACTAACAATATACCTAATTCATTTTACACCATCGACAAGACGAGATCAAATGCAGACGTAGTTGTTCTGTGGCTCCGTCCGCTGTCAGCCCAAATAAAGTTATTATTATTGCCGGCAGCCGGCAGGTGTGTGGACTGATTGCACTGATGCAGTGTGTGTCAGTGGGCTTGATTGCTCCAGCTGCGAACAGCGGTCATTATTGCCAATAATCACCAGTGATTATTGCGCGTTGCCCATGGCAGCGGTCAGTTATCGAAAAATAATTCACCGCTGTCAGGGGCTATTGACCAATCACAATCAAGCATTTCGGCGAATGTGAAAACACCATGTAATAAGTGAAGCATATAGAGTAGAGCATCATCCACGTCTCCTGTTTGCAGACTGGAGTGGATCTTGGTACGCAGAGAGCTGCCTCCTGAACAAGGACAACTCTTTCAAAAGCATTTCAGGAGCAAGTCAGCAGGAGCTGCAGTAACTAAAACGTTCTTCAAAATTTTGTTAGGAGTGAAATTGTACTTCTTCAATATCTGTTTATCTTGTGACAATGTTCAATCTTGCTCTGCTTTAGGGAAAAGGGGTGTACAGAATGGAAGTAACTACACAATCACTGGCTAGTCAAAGAACTATACTGCGGCTTCTGTTTGACCTGAGGTCTTTACCTGGAGGAGCGGTCAGGGTGCTTCTGTTTGACCTGAGGTCTTTACCTGGAGGAGCGGTCAGGGTGCTTCTGTTTGGCCTGAGGTCTTTACCTGCCAGAGAGCGGTCAGGGTGCTTCTGTTTGGCCTGAGGTCTTTACCTGGAGGAGCGGTCAGGGTGCTTCTGTTTGGCCTGAGGTCTTTACCTGGAGGAGCGCTCAGGGTGCTTCTGTTTGGCCTGAGGTCTTTACCTGGAGGAGCGGTCAGGGTGCTTCTGTTTGACCTGAGGTCTTTACCTGGAGGAGCGGTCAGGGTGCTTCTGTTTGGCCTGAGGTCTTTACCTGGAGGAGCGGTCAGGGTGCTTCTGTTTGACCTGAGGTCTTTACCTGCCAGAGCGGTCAGGGTGCTTCTGTTTGGCCTGAGGTCTTTACCTGGAGGAGCGGTCAGGGTGCTTCTGTTTGGCCTGAGGTCTTTACCTGCCAGAGCGGTCAGGGTGCTTCTGTTTGGCCTGAGGTCTTTACCTGGAGGAGCGGTCAGGGTGCTTCTGTTTGGCCTGAGGTCTTTACCTGCCAGAGAGCGGTCAGGGTGCTTCTGTTTGGCCTGAGGTATTTACCTGGAGGAGCGCTCAGGGTGCTTCTGTTTGACCTGAGGTCTTTACCTGGAGGAGCGGTCAGGGTGCTTCTGTTTGACCTGAGGTCTTTACCTGGAGGAGCGGTCAGGGTGCTTCTGTTTGGCCTGAGGTCTTTACCTGGAGGAGCGGTCAGGGTGCTTCTGTTTGACCTGAGGTCTTTACCTGGAGAAGCGGTCAGGGTGCTTCTGTTTGACCTGAGGTCTTTACCTGCCAGAGCGGTCAGGGTGCTTCTGTTTGGCCTGAGGTCTCTACCTGCCAGAGAGCGGTCAGGGTGCTTCTGTTTGGCCTGAGGTCTTTACCTGCCAGAGCGGTCAGGGTGCTTCTGTTTGGCCGGAGGTCTTTAACCACTTATAGATTTGAAATCAGTTTCAAAATGGCGGAGCTCTGGCAAGAATAAGAAACCTACTGTACATACAGTATATTTCATCATCTGTTCTTATGCACAACTGGTGATACTGAATCCAAATTGAACTCAGGCATTTGAAAGATGAGATTTGGCACAATCCATAAAATTGGCTATAAAAAGGTAATTTATAAGCCTGCTATTCTATATTCTATAATACTATTTCAACTTGCATCGGTCCGGATGGGATAATTCAGTACTGTATCTACAAAACCTGTTTAATCATCTTCCCTTTATTCATTTCCTTAGATTTCTTGTACACGTGATCTCAAGAAGGTACTAAACGAGCTCAGTGGCAGTTTTTCATGTCTGGTCATTTTTTGCATGGTTTTATTCACTGTCAAAGATGCAAAGAAAAATCATAATTCATATTCTCCTTTGTTTCATCACAAAGCAAGCCTAGAAATAGACACAATATTTCTGACACTGGGAATACATTCACTGAGGTCCATAGATGTCCCTAGATACCAAGAACATGCAAATGGACCTTGTAGAAGTGGAGCAATATTCCATTTACTTAGGTATGTATTTTAGGTGTCAGAAATGTATGTATTCCCAGTGTCAGAAATACTGTGTCTGTTACTAGGCTTGAGTAAATTGTAATGAACCAAATGAGAATATCAATAAATTTTTTTAATCTTTGACTGTGAATAACACCATGTTCTAATTGACCAGACCTGAAAAATCTAAGCAAATTAATAGATGGAAGATGATTAAACAGAAGGTTTTGTAGATACAGTACTGAATTCTGCCATCCGGACACATGCAATTTGAAATATGATTATAGAATATCAGGCATACAATGGTTATGCGATTAAAATGCGATTAATTAGATTAATTAATTACAAATCCTGTAATTAATTAGATACATTTTTTTAATCGCCTGACAGCACTACTATTTATTATTAAAGAGATTTGCACTACATTCATACCTCATTTGCATTTGCACCTAGCCTTAAAAAGGGGTTTTGTACCTCATTGCACTTAGGTTGTACTTTAGTTTGTATATTGTATATTGTATAGTGTTATTCCTCTTTTACTTACTATTTTACTGTATGAAGCACATTGTCAGGGGCTCATACAGAACCAAGCATTTCACTGTAATGTACATGTACCTTATACGTGACAAAAAAATACTTGAAACTTGAACTTTGCTTTGATTTCTGGCACGGTAGACATGTTTCTTTGTATCGGGACATTCTCCAATATCTTAGCCTAGTATCTGATATCTGTTAATGGAATGCAAATTTCTCGATTCTGATTGGCTGAAACAGTCAAGTTAGACGTGGTTATTTCTTATAACCCACGCTCGTGATCCCAGAACCCGCCCACAACCGAATTACAATCATTCCGCAAGTTCGACTTTTCCATAGGAAAAACCAAGATGGCGGACAATAGTCTTTATGAATGGATGTGTTGAAAGCGTCATAACGACTAATTCAAAAACGATTCTGTCATGGCGAATGTGTTAGTTTCTTACACAATGTTGGATTATGTAATTGGTGGGTCATGAGTAATTGTGGAACAAAATATTAATCGCGGGAAGTCTGTTGTTAGATGCCATTCGACAATTTTAAAGCAAGCAATCAATCAATCAAACCAATAACACACGCTCACGCGGAGGTGCGCTGTTGTAAGTGAGTGTGGGTTATTGAATTGATTGATTGATTGAACATTTTATTAATGTCCGCCTTGTTTCGAACTGGTTAAGAACTGTTAAGAACTTCATTTGTAGATGCTTCTATAGAAAGTAGGTTCAAAACCTACTTTCTATAGAAGCAGCTGGGAGGTGCGCTGTTTTAAGTGAGCGTGGGTTATTGAATTGATTGATTGATTGATTGAACATTTTATTAATGTCCGCCTTGTTTCAAACTGGTTAGGCTTAGGCCCTCTTTCGAAGTCGGTTATGCTTAGAGTTTATCTTTAGAGCAGGGCGATAGACCACCAGCCCTGATTCCAAACTCTAAGCATAACCAAGTTCGAAAGAGGGCGACTTCGAAAGAGCGCCTAAGCCTAACCAGTTTGAAACAAGGCGGACATTAATAAAATGTTCAATCAATCAATCAATCAATTCAATAACCCACACTCACTTAAAACAGTGCACTTTCCAGCTGCTTCTATAGAAAGTAGGTACAAAAAAGGTTTTAAGTGAGTGTGGGTTAAGAACTGGTTAAGAACTGTTAAGAACTTCATTCTTAGATGCTTCTATAGAAAGTAGAAAAAAAAATATATACGTTTTTTTTAACCTACTTTCTATAGAAGCATCTAAGAATGAAGTTCTTAACAGTTCTTAACCAGTTCGAAACAAGGCGGACATTAATAAAGTTTTCAATCAATCAATCAATCAAACCAATAACACACGGTCACCTCATTCTTGCCTTGAAACAGCGCACCTCTGAGCTGCTTCCACACGGAGGCAACTTATTAAATTTTTTTGGAACAACTTTTTCTGCTGATGGTTTTGTCAATAAATCTTCAATTAATGTGTGTTTATTGTATAGCAATACGGTTGGATGAATTCGGCCATTGCATAAAAGCATTACATCACACGACAGAGTGTGTTATAGAAATTAGATCACGCCTATGGGGGTCTAACCACCCTCGGCTGCGCCTCGGGCCTAACAACCATCCATAGGCGTGATCTCATTTCTATAACCCACTCTGTCTCGTGATGTAATGCTTAAATACCAGTCGGTACGTCCCTGCTCACTCTGGGTGAGCCACAAAATGATCCTGCACAGGCATGAGGTTTCCATGACAAAGTCATTCCACCCAAATAAACCACCTGTTTACCCTACGCCTAGCTGTTTGCTCAAATATTGAACAGTAAATGAACAGATCAACCCGTTTGTTCAAATATCAAGCAGGCACATAAGCCGATAAACTGGTCAAACACAAACCCACCGCCGCTTGTTTACTGGAGCGTATTTCTGTTGGTCTGTTTTTATTCATTTTCTCTCGTTCTACAGCTTCCCTCGTCCAGAGGTGTCCATGGCGTGTGAACGACTTCACTTAGCGGGAGATTTCTCAGGGGGGTTGGAACCCATGAAGCCGGGGCTCCCTGGTGGGAACTAAACCTTTTACCAGAAGCGGCGGAGTCGCACACCGGCTCGCTGAGAAACACAACGAGGAACACAATCCCCTGCCTACAGGTCCTCGCAACCGCCGAGAGGGAATACACGCCTGAGTGTGTGAGGGATGTGAAGCCATTTGAGAGCGCATGGGGGTGGGGGTGGTGTAGTGAACAGGGGGTGGTGTAGGGAACAGAGGGTGGTGTAGGGAACAGGGGGTGGTGTAGGGAACAGGGGGTGGTGTAGGGAACAGAGAGTGGTGTAGTGAACAGAGGGTGGTGTAGGGAACAGAGGGTGGTGTAGGGAACAGGGGGTGGTGTAGGGAACAGGGGGTGGTGTAGGGAACAGAGAGTGGTGTAGTGAACAGAGGGTGGTGTAGGGAACAGAGAGTGGTGTAGTGAACAGAGGGTGGTGTAGTGAACAGGGGGTGGTGTAGTGAACAGGGGGTGGTGTAGTGAACAGGGGGTGGTGTAGTGAACAGGGGGTAGTGTAGTGAACAGGGGGTGGTGTAGTGAACAGGGGGTGGTGTAGGGAACAGGGGGTGGTGTAGTGAACAGGGGGTGGTGTAGTGAACAGAGGGTGGTGTAGTGAAAAGGGGGTGGTGTAGTGAACAGGGGGTGGTGTAGTGAACAGGGGGGGTGTAGTGATCAGGGGGTGGTGTAGTGAACAGGGGGGGTGTAGTGAACAGGGTGGTGTAGGGAACAGGGGGTGGTGTAGTGAACAGGGGGGGTGTAGTGATCAGGGGGTGGTGTAGTGAACAGGGGGGGTGTAGTGAACAGGGTGGTGTAGTGAACAGGGGGGGTGTAGTGATCAGGGGGTGGTGTAGTGAACAGGGGGTGGTGTAGTGAACAGGGTGGTGTAGTGAACAGGGGGGTGTAGTGAACAGGGTGGTGTAGTGAACAGGGTGGTGTAGGGAACAGGGGGTGGTGTAGTGAACAGGGGGTGGTGTAGTGAACAGGGGGTGGTGTAGTGAACAGGGGGTGGTGTAGGGAACAGGGTGGTGTAGTGAACAGGGTGGTGTAGGGAACAGAGAGTGGTGTAGTGAACAGAGGGTGGTGTAGTGAACAGGGGGTGGTGTAGTGAATAGGGGGGGTGTAGTGAACAGGGTGGTGTAGTGAACAGGGTGGTGTAGGGAACAGGGGGTGGTGTAGTGAACAGGGGGTGGTGTAGTGAACAGGGGGTGGTGTAGTGAACAGGGGGGGTGTAGTGAACAGGGTGGTGTAGTGAACAGGGTGGTGTAGGGAACAGGGGGTGGTGTAGTGAACAGGGGGTGGTGTAGTGAACAGGGTGGTGTAGGGAACAGGGTGGTGTAGTGAACAGGGGGTGGTGTAGTGAACAGGGGGTGGTGTAGTGAACAGGGTGGTGTAGTGAACAGGGGGTGGTGTAGTGAACAGGGTGGTGTAGTGAACAGGGGGTGGTGTAGTGAACAGGGTGGTGTAGTGAACAGGGTGGTGTAGGGAACAGGGGGTGGTGTATGGAACAGGGGGTGGTGTAGTGAACAGAGGGTGGTGTAGTGAACAGGGGGTGGTGTAGTGAACAGGGGGTGGTGTAGTGAACAGGGGGTGGTGTAGTGAACAGGGGGTGGTGTAGTGAACAGAGGGTGGTGTATTGAACAGGGGGTGGTGTAGTGAACAGAGGGTGGTGTAGTGAACAGGGGGTGGTGTAGTAAACAGGGTGGTGTAGTGAACAGGGGGTGGTGTAGTGAACAGAGGGTGGTGTAGTGAACAGAGGGTGGTGTAGTGAACAGGGTGGTGTAGTGAACAGGGGGTGGTGTAGTGAACAGAGGGTGGTGTAGTGAACAGGGTGGTGTAGTGAACAGAGGGTGGTGTAGTGAACAGGGGGTGGTGTAGTGAACAGGGGGTGGTGTAGTGAACAGAGGGTGGTGTAGTGAACAGGGTGGTGTAGTGAACAGGGTGGTGTAGTGCAGGGGGTGGTGTAGTGAACAGAGTGGTGTAGTGAACAGGGGGTGGTGTAGTGAACAGAGGGTGGTGTAGGGAACAGGGGGTGGTGTAGTGAACAGGGGGTGGTGTAGTGAACAGGGGGTGGTGTAGTGAACAGGGGTTGTGTAGTGAACAGGGGGTGGTGTAGTGAACAGGGGGCGGTGTAGTGAACAGGGGGTGGTGTAGTGAACAGGGTGGTGTAGTGAACAGGGGGTGGTGTAGTGAACAGGGGGTGGTGTAGTGAACAGGGGGTGGTGTAGTGAACAGGGGGTGGTGTAGTGAACAGGGGGTGGTGTAGTGAACAGGAGGTGGTGTAGTGAACAGAGGGTGGTGTAGTGAACAGAGGGTGGTGTAGTGAACAGGGGGTGGTGTAGTGAACAGGGGGTGGTGTAGTGAACAGGGGGTGGTGTAGCGAACAGGAGGTGGTGTAGTGAACAGAGGGTGGTGTAGTGAACAGGGACTGGTGTAGTGAACAGGGGGTGGTGTAGTGAACAGGGGGTGGTGTAGTGAACAGGAGGTGGTGTAGGGAACAGGGGGTGGTGTAGTGAACAGGTGGTGTAGTGAACAGGGGGTGGTGTAGGGAACAGGGGGTGGTGTAGTGAACAGAGGGTGGTGTAGTGAACAGGGGGTGGTGTAGTGAACAGGGGGTGGTTTAGTGAACAGGGTGGTCTAGTGAACAGGGGGTGGTGTAGGGAACAGGGGTGTAGGGAACAGGGTGGTGTAGTGAACAGGGTGGTGTAGTGAACAGGGTGGTGTAGTGAACAGGGGGTGGTGTAGTGAACAGGGTGGTGTAGTGAACAGGGGGTGGTGTAGTGAACAGGGGGTGGTGTAGTGAACAGGGGGTGGTAGAGTGAACAGAGGGTGGTGTAGGTGGTGTAGTGAACAGGGGGTGGTGTAGTGAACAGATGGTGGTGTAGGTGGTGTAGTGAACAGGGGGTGGTGTAGTGAACAGGGGGTGGTGTAGGTGGTGTAGTGAACAGGGGGTGGTGTAGTGAACAGGGTGGTGTAGTGAACAGGGGGTGGTGTAGTGAACAGGGGGTGGTGTAGTGAACAGGGGGTGGTGTAGTGAACAGAGGGTGGTGTAGGGAACAGGGGGTGGTGTAGTGAACAGGGTGGTGTAGTGAACAGAGGGTGGTGTAGTGAACAGGGGGTGGTGTAGGTGGTGTAGTGAACAGGGTGGTGTAGTGAACAGGGTAATAATAATAATAATGGATTGGATTTATATAGCGCTCTTCTCTGACTGACTGTTGCTCTGACTCAGAGCGCTTCACAGAGTCCATTATTCGTTCATACACAGTCATACCGTGGTGGTAAGCTACAATTGCAGCCAGAGCTGCCCTGAGGCAGACTCACGGAAGCGTGGCGAATAATCAACGCCTACGGCCCCTCCGACCACCACCAACATTCATTCACATGCATACACATTCATATGAGGCAAGTAGGTTAAGTGTCTTGCCCAAGGACACAACGGCAATGGGATGGACATGGGCTTGAGCGGGATTCGAACCACCAACCCTTCGATCATTGGACGCCCCGCTCTACCCCTGAGCCACGCCGCCCCACAGGGTGGTGTAGGGAACAGGGGGTGGTGTAGGTGGTGTAGTGAACAGGGTGGTGTAGTGAACAGGGTGGTGTAGTGAACAGGGGGTGGTGTAGTGAACAGGGTGGTGTAGTGAACAGAGGGTGGTGTAGTGAACAGGGGGTGGTGTAGGGAACATGGGGTGGTGTAGGTGGTGTAGTGAACAGGGTGGTGTAGTGAACAGGGTGGTGTAGTGAACAGGGGGTGGTGTAGTGAACAGGGTGGTGTAGTGAACAGGAGGTGGTGTAGTGAACAGAGGGTGGTGTAGTGAACAGGGGGTGGTGTAGTGAACAGAGGGTGGTGTAGTGAACAGGGGGTGGTGTAGTGAACAGAGGGTGGTGTAGTGAACAGGGGTGGTGTAGTGAACAGGGGGTGGTGTAGGTGGTGTAGTGAACAGAGGGTGGTGTAGGGAACAGGGGGTGGTGTAGGTGGTGTAGTGAACAGGGGGTGGTGTAGGTGGTGTAGTGAACAGGGTGGTGTAGTGAACAGGGTGGTGTAGTGAACAGGGGGTGGTGTAGTGAACAGGGTGGTGTAGTGAACAGAGGGTGGTGTAGTGAACAGGGGGTGGTGTAGGTGGTGTAGTGAACAGGGTGGTGTAGTGAACAGGGGGTGGTGTAGTGAACAGGGTGGTGTAGTGAACAGGAGGTGGTGTAGTGAACAGAGGGTGGTGTAGTGAACAGGGAACAGGGGGTGGTGTAGTGAACAGGGGGTGGTGTAGTGAACAGGGGGTGGTGTAGTGAACAGAGGGTGGTGTAGTGAACAGGGTGGTGTAGTGAACAGAGAGTGGTGTAGTGAACAGGGTGGTGTAGTGAACAGAGGGTGGTGTAGTGAACAGAGGGTGGTGTAGTGAACAGGGGGTGGTGTAGTGAACAGGGGGTGGTGTAGTGAACAGGTGGTGTAGTGAACAGAGGGTGGTGTAGTGAACAGGGGGTGGTGTAGTGAACAGGGGGTGGTGTAGTGAACAGGGGGTGGTGTAGTGAACAGAGGGTGGTGTAGTGAACAGGGTGGTGTAGTGAACAGGGGGTGGTGTAGTGAACAGGGGGTGGTGTAGTGAACAGGAGGTGGTGTAGTGAACAGGGGGTGGTGTAGTGAACAGGGGGTGGTGTAGGTGGTGTAGTGAACAGGGGGTGGTGTAGGTGGTGTAGTGAACAGGAGGTGGTGTAGTGAACAGGGGGTGGTGTAGTGAACAGGGGGTGGTGTAGGGAACAGGGGGTGGTGTAGGTGGTGTAGTGAACAGGATGGTGTAGTGAACAGGGGGTGGTGTAGGGAACAGGGGGTGGTGTAGTGAACAGGGTGGTGTAGTGAACAGGGGGTGGTGTAGTGAACAGGAGGTGGTGTAGGTGGTGTAGTGAACAGGGTGGTGTAGTGAACAGGGGGTGGTGTAGTGAACAGGGTGGTGTAGTGAACAGGGGGTGGTGTAGTGAACAGGAGGTGGTGTAGTGAACAGGGTGGTGGCGTAGTGAACAGGAGGTGGTGTAGTGAACAGGGGGTGGTGTAGTGAACAGGGTGGTGTAGTGAACAGAGGGTGGTGTAGTGAACAGCGTGGTGTAGTGAACAGGGTGGTGTAGTGAACAGGGGGTGGTGTAGTGAACAGGGGGTGGTGTAGTGAACAGGGGGTGGTGTAGTGAACAGGAGGTGGTGTAGTGAACAGAAGGTGGTGTAGTGAACAGGGTGGTGTAGTGAACAGGGGGTGGTGTAGTGAACAGGGGGTGGTGTAGTGAACAGGGGGTGGTGTAGTGAACATGGTGGTGTAGTGAACAGGGTGGTGTGGTGAACAGGGGTGGTGTAGTGAACAGGGGGTGGTGTAGGGAACAGAGGGTGGTGTAGTGAACAGGGTGGTGTAGTGAACAGGGGGTGGTGTAGTGAACAGGGGGTGGTGTAGTGAACAGGAGGTGGTGTAGTGAACAGAAGGTGGTGTAGTGAACAGGGTGGTGTAGTGAACAGGGGGTGGTGTAGTGAACAGGGGGTGGTGTAGTGAACAGGGGGTGGTGTAGTGAACATGGTGGTGTAGTGAACAGGGTGGTGTGGTGAACAGGGGTGGTGTAGTGAACAGGGGGTGGTGTAGTGAACAGAGGGTGGTGTAGTGAACAGGGGGTGGTGTAGTGAACAGGGGGTGGTGTAGTGAACAGGGGGTGGTGTAGTGAACAGGGTGGTGTAGTGAACAGGGTGGTGTAGTGAACAGGGGGTGGTGTAGTGAACAGGGGGTGGTGTAGTGAACAGGGGGTGGTGTAGTGAACAGGGGGTGGTGTAGTGAACAGAGGGTGGTGTAGTGAACAGGGGGTGGTGTAGTGAACAGGGGGTGGTGTAGTGAACAGGGGGTGGTGTAGTGAACAGAGGGTGGTGTAGTGAACAGGGGGTGGTGTAGTGAACAGGGGGTGGTGTAGTGAACAGGGGGTGGTGTAGTGAACAGGGTGGTGTAGTGAACAGGGGGTGGTGTAGTGAACAGGGTGGTGTAGTGAACAGGGGGTGGTGTAGTGAACAGAGGGTGGTGTAGTGAACAGGGGGTGGTGTAGTGAACAGGGGGTGGTGTAGTGAACAGAGGGTGGTGTAGTGAACAGGGTGGTGTAGTGAACAGGGGGTGGTGTAGTGAACAGAGGGTGGTGTAGTGAACAGGGTGGTGTAGTGAACAGGGGGTGGTGTAGTGAACAGAGGGTGGTGTAGTGAACAGGGTGGTGTAGTGAACAGGGGGTGGTGTAGTGAACAGAGGGTGGTGTAGTGAACAGGGTGGTGTAGTGAACAGGGGGTGGTGTAGTGAACAGAGGGTGGTGTAGTGAACAGGGTGGTGTAGTGAACAGGGGGTGGTGTAGTGAACAGGGGGCGCTGTGAGCTCTGCAACAACCGTATCCCTGGACTCCCAGAGGCACCGCTTCAAGCTGGATTTTTCAACCGATGATAAAACAAAATGTCCTAGCCTCTGACCAGCGGGTGGATACTTTTGGACGAGGAGCGCTGTGGCGGTGTGTTCTGATGCGAGACCCTGGGAACGCCGCTTGGCAGGTCAAAAGAACGATATTATTTTAAGTTTAAATATCAACATTATCTGGCCAATTAGTCGTTATCAAACTCCTCTTGACCACATCAGGTCTTTCCTAAGACCAGAGATGGGACGTGCGCACACACACACACTACTGGAGACAGAGAGGGTGTGATGTCTGGGGGACAGGGGGGGCCACAGCACCTTCTAGTCCCCCAGGGCCCCTAGTGATGTCTGGGGGACAGGGGGGGCCATAACACCTTCTAGTCCCAGGGCCCTCTAGTGATGTCTGGGGGACAGGGGGGGCCACAGCACCTTCTAGTCCCAGGGCCCTCTAGTGATGTCTGGGGGACAGGGGGGGCCACAACACCTTCTAGTCCCAGGGCCCTCTAGTGATGTCTGGGGGACAGGGGGGGCCACAACACCTTCTTGTCCCCCAGGGCCCTCTAGTGATGTCTGGGGGACAGGGGGGGCCACAGCACCTTCTAGTCCCAGGGCCCTCTAGTGATGTCTGGGGGACAGGGGGGGCCACAACACCTTCTAGTCCCAGGGCCCTCTAGTGATGTCTGGGGGACAGGGGGGGCCACAGCACCTTCTAGTCCCCCAGGGCCCTCTAGTGATGTCTGGGGGACAGGGGGGGCCACAGCACCTTCTAGTCCCCCAGGGCCCCTAGTGATGTCTGGGGGACAGGGGGGGGCACAACACCTTCTAGACCCAGGGCCCTCTAGTGATGTCTGGGGGACAGGGGGGGCCACAACACCTTCTAGTCCCCCAGGGCCCCTAGTGATGTCTGGGGGACAGGGGGGGCCACAGCACATTCTAGTCCCCCAGGGCCCCTAGTGATGTCTGGGGGACAGGGGGGGCCACAACACCTTCTAGTCCCCCAGGGCCCCTAGTGATGTCTGGGGGACAGGGGGGGGCACAACACCTTCTTGTCCCCCAGGGCCCCCTAGTGATGTCTGGGGGACAGGGGGGGCCACAGCACCTTCTAGTCCCAGGGCCCCTAGTGATGTCTGGGGGACAGGGGGGGCCACAGCACCTTCTAGTCCCAGGGCCCTCTAGTGATGTCTGGGGGACAGGGGGGGCCACAACACCTTCTAGTCCCAGGGCCCTCTAGTGATGTCTGGGGGACAGGGGGGGCCACAGCACCTTCTAGTCCCAGGGCCCTCTAGTGATGTCTGGGGGACAGGGGGGGCCACAGCACCTTCTAGTCCCAGGGCCCCTAGTGATGTCTGGGGGACAGGGGGGGCCACAACACCTTCTAGTCCCAGGGCCCCTAGTGATGTCTGGGGGACAGGGGGGGCCACAACACCTTCTAGTCCCAGGGCCCTCTAGTGATGTCTGGGGGACAGGGGGGGCCACAGCACCTTCTAGTCCCAGGGCCCTCTAGTGATGTCTGGGGGACAGGGGGGGGCCACAGCACCTTCTTGTCCCAGGGCCCTCTAGTGATGTCTGGGGGACAGGGGGGGCCACAACACCTTCTAGTCCCCCAGGGCCCCTAGTGATGTCTGGGGGACAGGGGGGGCCACAGCACATTCTAGTCCCCCAGGGCCCCTAGTGATGTCTGGGGGACAGGGGGGGCCACAACACCTTCTAGTCCCCCAGGGCCCCTAGTGATGTCTGGGGGACAGGGGGGGGCACAACACCTTCTTGTCCCCCAGGGCCCCCTAGTGATGTCTGGGGGACAGGGGGGGCCACAGCACCTTCTAGTCCCAGGGCCCCTAGTGATGTCTGGGGGACAGGGGGGGCCACAGCACCTTCTAGTCCCAGGGCCCTCTAGTGATGTCTGGGGGACAGGGGGGGCCACAGCACCTTCTAGTCCCAGGGCCCCTAGTGATGTCTGGGGGACAGGGGGGGCCACAACACCTTCTAGTCCCAGGGCCCCCTAGTGATGTCTGGGGGACAGGGGGGGCCACAGCACCTTCTTGTCCCAGGGCCCCTAGTGATGTCTGGGGGACAGGGGGGGCCACAGCACCTTCTAGTCCCCCAGGGCCCTCTAGTGATGTCTGGGGGACAGGGGGGGCCACAGCACCTTCTTGTCCCCCAGGGCCCTCTAGTGATGTCTGGGGGACAGGGGGGGCCACAACACCTTCTTGTCCCAGGGCCCTCTAGTGATGTCTGGGGGACAGGGGGGGCCACAACACCTTCTTGTCCCCCAGGGCCCCCTAGTGATGTCTGGGGGACAGGGGGGGCCACAGCACCTTCTAGTCCCAGGGCCCTCTAGTGATGTCTGGGGGACAGGGGGGGCCACAACACCTTCTAGTCCCCCAGGGCCCCCTAGTGATGTCTGGGGGACAGGGGGGGCCACAGCACCTTCTAGTCCCAGGGCCCTCTAGTGATGTCTGGGGGACAGGGGGGGCCACAACACCTTCTAGTCCCAGGGCCCCCTAGTGATGTCTGGGGGACAGGGGGGGCCACAACACCTTCTTGTCCCCCAGGGCCCTCTAGTGATGTCTGGGGGACAGGGGGGGCCACAACACCTTCTAGTCCCAGGGCCCTCTAGTGATGTCTGGGGGACAGGGGGGGCCACAACACCTTCTAGTCCCAGGGCCCTCTAGTGATGTCTGGGGGACAGGGGGGGCCACAGCACCTTCTTGTCCCAGGGCCCTCTAGTGATGTCTGGGGGACAGGGGGGGCCACAGCACCTTCTAGTCCCAGGGCCCTCTAGTGATGTCTGGGGGACAGGGGGGGCCACAACACCTTCTAGTCCCAGGGCCCCCTAGTGATGTCTGGGGGACAGGGGGGGCCACAACACCTTCTTGTCCCCCAGGGCCCCCTAGTGATGTCTGGGGGACAGGGGGGGCCACAACACCTTCTTGTCCCAGGGCCCCCTAGTGATGTCTGGGGGACAGGGGGGGCCACAACACCTTCTAGTCCCCCAGGGCCCCCTAGTGATGTCTGGGGGACAGGGGGGGCCACAACACCTTCTAGTCCCCCAGGGCCCCCTAGTGATGTCTGGGGGACAGGGGGGGCCACAGCACCTTCTAGTCCCAGGGCCCTCTAGTGATGTCTGGGGGACAGGGGGGGCCACAGCACCTTCTAGTCCCAGGGCCCTCTAGTGATGTCTGGGGGACAGGGGGGGCCACAGCACCTTCTAGTCCCCCAGGGCCCTCTAGTGATGTCTGGGGGACAGGGGGGGCCACAACACCTTCTTGTTCCAGGGCCCTCTAGTGATGTCTGGGGGACAGGGGGGGCCACAACACCTTCTAGTCCCAGGGCCCTCTAGTGATGTCTGGGACCAGGGGGGGCCACAACACCTTCTTGTCCCAGGGCCCCCTAGTGATGTCTGGGGGACAGGGGGGGCCACAGCACCTTCTAGTCCCAGGGCCCTCTAGTGATGTCTGGGGGACAGGGGGGGCCATAACACCTTCTAGTCCCAGGGCCCCTAGTGATGTCTGGGGGACAGGGGGGGGCACAGCACCTTCTAGTCCCAGGGCCCCCTAGTGATGTCTGGGGGACAGGGGGGGCCATAACACCTTCTAGTCCCAGGGCCCCTAGTGATGTCTGGGGGACAGGGGGGGCCACAACACCTTCTAGTCCCCCAGGGCCCTCTAGTGATGTCTGGGGGACAGGGGGGGCCACAACACCTTCTATTCCCCCAGGGCCCTCTAGTGATGTCTGGGGGACAGGGGGGGCCACAACACCTTCTAGTCCCAGGGCCCTCTAGTGATGTCTGGGGGACAGGGGGGGCCACAACACCTTCTAGTCCCCCAGGGCCCTCTAGTGATGTCTGGGGGACAGGGGGGGCCACAACACCTTCTAGTCCCCCAGGGCCCTCTAGTGATGTCTGGGGGACAGGGGGGGCCACAGCACCTTCTAGTCCCCCAGGGCCCTCTAGTGATGTCTGGGGGACAGGGGGGGCCACAACACCTTCTAGTCCCAGGGCCCTCTAGTGATGTCTGGGGGACAGGGGGGGCCACAGCACCTTCTAGTCCCAGGGCCCTCTAGTGATGTCTGGGGGACAGGGGGGGCCACAGCACCTTCTAGTCCCAGGGCCCTCTAGTGATGTCTGGGGGACAGGGGGGGCCACAGCACCTTCTAGTCCCAGGGCCCTCTAGTGATGTCTGGGGGACAGGGGGGGCCACAACACCTTCTAGTCCCAGGGCCCTCTAGTAATGTCTGGGGGACAGGGGGGGCCACAACACCTTCTAGTCCCAGGGCCCTCTAGTGATGTCTGGGGGACAGGGGGGGCCACAGCACCTTCTAGTCCCCCAGGGCCCCTAGTGATGTCTGGGGGACAGGGGGGGCCACAGCACCTTCTAGTCCCAGGGCCCTCTAGTGATGTCTGGGGGACAGGGGGGGCCACAGCACCTTCTAGTCCCAGGGCCCCTAGTGATGTCTGGGGGACAGGGGGGGCCACAACACCTTCTAGTCCCCCAGGGCCCCTAGTGATGTCTGGGGGACAGGGGGGGCCATAACACCTTCTAGTCCCAGGGCCCTCTAGTGATGTGTGGGGGACAGGGGGGGCCACAGCACCTTCTAGTCCCAGGGCCCTCTAGTGATGTCTGGGGGACAGGGGGGGCCACAACACCTTCTAGTCCCAGGGCCCTCTAGTGATGTCTGGGGGACAGGGGGGGCCACAACACCTTCTTGTCCCCCAGGGCCCTCTAGTGATGTCTGGGGGACAGGGGGGGCCACAGCACCTTCTAGTCCCAGGGCCCTCTAGTGATGTCTGGGGGACAGGGGGGGCCACAACACCTTCTAGTCCCAGGGCCCTCTAGTGATGTCTGGGGGACAGGGGGGGCCACAGCACCTTCTAGTCCCCCAGGGCCCTCTAGTGATGTCTGGGGGACAGGGGGGGCCACAGCACCTTCTAGTCCCCCAGGGCCCCTAGTGATGTCTGGGGGACAGGGGGGGCCACAACACCTTCTAGTCCCAGGGCCCTCTAGTGATGTCTGGGGGACAGGGGGGGCCACAACACCTTCTTGTCCCCCAGGGCCCCCTAGTGATGTCTGGGGGACAGGGGGGGCCACAGCACCTTCTTGTCCCCCAGGGCCCCGTAGTGATGTCTGGGGGACAGGGGGGGCCACAGCACCTTCTAGTCCCAGGGCCCTCTAGTGATGTCTGGGGGACAGGGGGGGCCACAGCACCTTCTTGTCCCAGGGCCCTCTAGTGATGTCTGGGGGACAGGGGGGGCCACAACACCTTCTAGTCCCAGGGCCCTCTAGTGATGTCTGGGGGACAGGGGGGGCCACAGCACCTTCTAGTCCCAGGGCCCTCTAGTGATGTCTGGGGGACAGGGGGGGCCACAGCACCTTCTAGTCCCAGGGCCCATAGTGATGTCTGGGGGACAGGGGGGGCCACAACACCTTCTAGTCCCAGGGCCCTCTAGTGATGTCTGGGGGACAGGGGGGGCCACAGCACCTTCTAGTCCCAGGGCCCTCTAGTGATGTCTGGGGGACAGGGGGGGGCCACAGCACCTTCTTGTCCCAGGGCCCTCTAGTGATGTCTGGGGGACAGGGGGGGCCACAACACCTTCTAGTCCCCCAGGGCCCCTAGTGATGTCTGGGGGACAGGGGGGGCCACAGCACATTCTAGTCCCCCAGGGCCCCTAGTGATGTCTGGGGGACAGGGGGGGCCACAACACCTTCTAGTCCCCCAGGGCCCCTAGTGATGTCTGGGGGACAGGGGGGGGCACAACACCTTCTTGTCCCCCAGGGCCCCCTAGTGATGTCTGGGGGACAGGGGGGGCCACAGCACCTTCTAGTCCCAGGGCCCCTAGTGATGTCTGGGGGACAGGGGGGGCCACAGCACCTTCTAGTCCCAGGGCCCTCTAGTGATGTCTGGGGGACAGGGGGGGCCACAGCACCTTCTAGTCCCAGGGCCCCTAGTGATGTCTGGGGGACAGGGGGGGCCACAACACCTTCTAGTCCCAGGGCCCCCTAGTGATGTCTGGGGGACAGGGGGGGCCACAGCACCTTCTTGTCCCAGGGCCCCTAGTGATGTCTGGGGGACAGGGGGGGCCACAGCACCTTCTAGTCCCCCAGGGCCCTCTAGTGATGTCTGGGGGACAGGGGGGGCCACAGCACCTTCTTGTCCCCCAGGGCCCTCTAGTGATGTCTGGGGGACAGGGGGGGCCACAACACCTTCTTGTCCCAGGGCCCTCTAGTGATGTCTGGGGGACAGGGGGGGCCACAACACCTTCTTGTCCCCCAGGGCCCCCTAGTGATGTCTGGGGGACAGGGGGGGCCACAGCACCTTCTAGTCCCAGGGCCCTCTAGTGATGTCTGGGGGACAGGGGGGGCCACAACACCTTCTAGTCCCCCAGGGCCCCCTAGTGATGTCTGGGGGACAGGGGGGGCCACAGCACCTTCTAGTCCCAGGGCCCTCTAGTGATGTCTGGGGGACAGGGGGGGCCACAACACCTTCTAGTCCCAGGGCCCCCTAGTGATGTCTGGGGGACAGGGGGGGCCACAACACCTTCTTGTCCCCCAGGGCCCTCTAGTGATGTCTGGGGGACAGGGGGGGCCACAACACCTTCTAGTCCCAGGGCCCTCTAGTGATGTCTGGGGGACAGGGGGGGCCACAACACCTTCTAGTCCCAGGGCCCTCTAGTGATGTCTGGGGGACAGGGGGGGCCACAGCACCTTCTTGTCCCAGGGCCCTCTAGTGATGTCTGGGGGACAGGGGGGGCCACAGCACCTTCTAGTCCCAGGGCCCTCTAGTGATGTCTGGGGGACAGGGGGGGCCACAACACCTTCTAGTCCCAGGGCCCCCTAGTGATGTCTGGGGGACAGGGGGGGCCACAACACCTTCTTGTCCCCCAGGGCCCCCTAGTGATGTCTGGGGGACAGGGGGGGCCACAACACCTTCTTGTCCCAGGGCCCCCTAGTGATGTCTGGGGGACAGGGGGGGCCACAACACCTTCTAGTCCCCCAGGGCCCCCTAGTGATGTCTGGGGGACAGGGGGGGCCACAACACCTTCTAGTCCCCCAGGGCCCCCTAGTGATGTCTGGGGGACAGGGGGGGCCACAGCACCTTCTAGTCCCAGGGCCCTCTAGTGATGTCTGGGGGACAGGGGGGGCCACAGCACCTTCTAGTCCCAGGGCCCTCTAGTGATGTCTGGGGGACAGGGGGGGCCACAGCACCTTCTAGTCCCCCAGGGCCCTCTAGTGATGTCTGGGGGACAGGGGGGGCCACAACACCTTCTTGTTCCAGGGCCCTCTAGTGATGTCTGGGGGACAGGGGGGGCCACAACACCTTCTAGTCCCAGGGCCCTCTAGTGATGTCTGGGGGACAGGGGGGGCCACAACACCTTCTTGTCCCAGGGCCCCCTAGTGATGTCTGGGGGACAGGGGGGGCCACAGCACCTTCTAGTCCCAGGGCCCTCTAGTGATGTCTGGGGGACAGGGGGGGCCATAACACCTTCTAGTCCCAGGGCCCCTAGTGATGTCTGGGGGACAGGGGGGGGGCACAGCACCTTCTAGTCCCAGGGCCCCCTAGTGATGTCTGGGGGACAGGGGGGGCCATAACACCTTCTAGTCCCAGGGCCCCTAGTGATGTCTGGGGGACAGGGGGGGCCACAACACCTTCTAGTCCCCCAGGGCCCTCTAGTGATGTCTGGGGGACAGGGGGGGCCACAACACCTTCTATTCCCCCAGGGCCCTCTAGTGATGTCTGGGGGACAGGGGGGGCCACAACACCTTCTAGTCCCAGGGCCCTCTAGTGATGTCTGGGGGACAGGGGGGGCCACAACACCTTCTAGTCCCCCAGGGCCCTCTAGTGATGTCTGGGGGACAGGGGGGGCCACAACACCTTCTAGTCCCCCAGGGCCCTCTAGTGATGTCTGGGGGACAGGGGGGGCCACAGCACCTTCTAGTCCCCCAGGGCCCTCTAGTGATGTCTGGGGGACAGGGGGGGCCACAACACCTTCTAGTCCCAGGGCCCTCTAGTGATGTCTGGGGGACAGGGGGGGCCACAGCACCTTCTAGTCCCAGGGCCCTCTAGTGATGTCTGGGGGACAGGGGGGGCCACAGCACCTTCTAGTCCCAGGGCCCTCTAGTGATGTCTGGGGGACAGGGGGGGCCACAGCACCTTCTAGTCCCAGGGCCCTCTAGTGATGTCTGGGGGACAGGGGGGGCCACAACACCTTCTAGTCCCAGGGCCCTCTAGTAATGTCTGGGGGACAGGGGGGGCCACAACACCTTCTAGTCCCAGGGCCCTCTAGTGATGTCTGGGGGACAGGGGGGGCCACAGCACCTTCTAGTCCCCCAGGGCCCCTAGTGATGTCTGGGGGACAGGGGGGGCCACAGCACCTTCTAGTCCCAGGGCCATCTAGTGATGTCTGGGGGACAGGGGGGGCCACAGCACCTTCTAGTCCCAGGGCCCCTAGTGATGTCTGGGGGACAGGGGGGGCCACAACACCTTCTAGTCCCCCAGGGCCCCTAGTGATGTCTGGGGGACAGGGGGGGCCATAACACCTTCTAGTCCCAGGGCCCTCTAGTGATGTGTGGGGGACAGGGGGGGCCACAGCACCTTCTAGTCCCAGGGCCCTCTAGTGATGTCTGGGGGACAGGGGGGGCCACAACACCTTCTAGTCCCAGGGCCCTCTAGTGATGTCTGGGGGACAGGGGGGGCCACAACACCTTCTTGTCCCCCAGGGCCCTCTAGTGATGTCTGGGGGACAGGGGGGGCCACAGCACCTTCTAGTCCCAGGGCCCTCTAGTGATGTCTGGGGGACAGGGGGGGCCACAACACCTTCTAGTCCCAGGGCCCTCTAGTGATGTCTGGGGGACAGGGGGGGCCACAGCACCTTCTAGTCCCCCAGGGCCCTCTAGTGATGTCTGGGGGACAGGGGGGGCCACAGCACCTTCTAGTCCCCCAGGGCCCCTAGTGATGTCTGGGGGACAGGGGGGGCCACAACACCTTCTAGTCCCAGGGCCCTCTAGTGATGTCTGGGGGACAGGGGGGGCCACAACACCTTCTTGTCCCCCAGGGCCCCCTAGTGATGTCTGGGGGACAGGGGGGGCCACAGCACCTTCTTGTCCCCCAGGGCCCCGTAGTGATGTCTGGGGGACAGGGGGGGCCACAGCACCTTCTAGTCCCAGGGCCCTCTAGTGATGTCTGGGGGACAGGGGGGGCCACAGCACCTTCTTGTCCCAGGGCCCTCTAGTGATGTCTGGGGGACAGGGGGGGCCACAACACCTTCTAGTCCCAGGGCCCTCTAGTGATGTCTGGGGGACAGGGGGGGCCACAGCACCTTCTAGTCCCAGGGCCCTCTAGTGATGTCTGGGGGACAGGGGGGGCCACAGCACCTTCTAGTCCCAGGGCCCATAGTGATGTCTGGGGGACAGGGGGGGCCACAACACCTTCTAGTCCCAGGGCCCTCTAGTGATGTCTGGGGGACAGGGGGGGCCACAGCACCTTCTAGTCCCAGGGCCCTCTAGTGATGTCTGGGACCAGGGGGGGGCCACAGCACCTTCTTGTCCCAGGGCCCTCTAGTGATGTCTGGTGGACAGGGGGGGCCACAACACCTTCTAGTCCCAGGGCCCCTAGTGATGTCTGGGGGACAGGGGGGGCCACAGCACATTCTAGTCCCCC
The DNA here is from genome assembly GCF_963971535.1 of Notolepis coatsorum. NCBI lineage: Eukaryota > Metazoa > Chordata > Actinopteri > Aulopiformes > Paralepididae > Notolepis > Notolepis coatsorum. The sequence goes on from NC_140165.1 coordinate 271,343,212, forward strand.
AGGGCCCCTAGTGATGTCTGGGGGACAGGGGGGGCCACAACACCTTCTAGTCCCCCAGGGCCCCTAGTGATGTCTGGGGGACAGGGGGGGGCACAACACCTTCTTGTCCTTCAGGGCCCCCTAGTGATGTCTGGGGGACAGGGGGGGCCACAGCACCTTCTAGTCCCAGGGCCCCTAGTGATGTCTGGGGGACAGGGGGGGCCACAGCACCTTCTAGTCCCAGGGCCCTCTAGTGATGTCTGGGGGACAGGGGGGGCCACAGCACCTTCTAGTCCCAGGGCCCCTAGTGATGTCTGGGGGACAGGGGGGGCCACAGCACCTTCTTGTCCCAGGGCCCCTAGTGATGTCTGGGGGACAGGGGGGGCCACAGCACCTTCTAGTCCCCCAGGGCCCTCTAGTGATGTCTGGGGGACAGGGGGGGCCACAGCACCTTCTTGTCCCCCAGGGCCCTCTAGTGATGTCTGGGGGACAGGGGGGGCCACAACACCTTCTTGTCCCAGGGCCCTCTAGTGATGTCTGGGGGACAGGGGGGGGCACAACACCTTCTTGTCCCCCAGGGCCCCCTAGTGATGTCTGGGGGACAGGGGGGGCCACAGCACCTTCTAGTCCCAGGGCCCTCTAGTGATGTCTGGGGGACAGGGGGGGCCACAACACCTTCTAGTCCCCCAGGGCCCCCTAGTGATATCTGGGGGACAGGGGGGGCCACAGCACCTTCTAGTCCCAGGGCCCTCTAGTGATGTCTGGGGGACAGGGGGGGCCACAACACCTTCTAGTCCCAGGGCCCCCTAGTGATGTCTGGGGGACAGGGGGGGCCACAACACCTTCTTGTCCCCCAGGGCCCTCTAGTGATGTCTGGGGGACAGGGGGGGCCACAACACCTTCTAGTCCCAGGGCCCTCTAGTGATGTCTGGGGGACAGGGGGGGCCACAACACCTTCTAGTCCCAGGGCCCTCTAGTGATGTCTGGGGGACAGGGGGGGCCACAGCACCTTCTTGTCCCAGGGCCCTCTAGTGATGTCTGGGGGACAGGGGGGGCCACAGCACCTTCTAGTCCCAGGGCCCTCTAGTGATGTCTGGGGGACAGGGGGGGGCCACAACACCTTCTAGTCCCAGGGCACCCTAGTGATGTCTGGGGGACAGGGGGGGCCACAACACCTTCTTGTCCCCCAGGGCCCCCTAGTGATGTCTGGGGGACAGGGGGGGCCACAACACCTTCTTGTCCCAGGGCCCCCTAGTGATGTCTGGGGGACAGGGGGGGCCACAACACCTTCTAGTCCCCCAGGGCCCCCTAGTGATGTCTGGGGGACAGGGGGGCCACAACACCTTCTAGTCCCCCAGGGCCCCCTAGTGATGTCTGGGGGACAGGGGGGGCCACAGCACCTTCTAGTCCCAGGGCCCTCTAGTGATGTCTGGGGGACAGGGGGGGCCACAGCACCTTCTAGTCCCAGGGCCCTCTAGTGATGTCTGGTGGACAGGGGGGGCCACAACACCTTCTAGTCCCAGGGCCCCTAGTGATGTCTGGGGGACAGGGGGGGCCACAGCACCTTCTAGTCCCCCAGGGCCCCTAGTGATGTCTGGGGGACAGGGGGGGCCACAGCACCTTCTAGTCCCAGGGCCCTCTAGTGATGTCTGGGGGACAGGGGGGGCCACAGCACCTTCTAGTCCCCCAGGGCCCTCTAGTGATGTCTGGGGGACAGGGGGGGCCACAACACCTTCTTGTTCCAGGGCCCTCTAGTGATGTCTGGGGGACAGGGGGGGCCACAACACCTTCTAGTCCCAGGGCCCTCTAGTGATGTCTGGGGGACAGGGGGGGCCACAACACCTTCTTGTCCCAGGGCCCCCTAGTGATGTCTGGGGGACAGGGGGGGCCACAGCACCTTCTAGTCCCAGGGCCCTCTAGTGATGTCTGGGGGACAGGGGGGGCCACAGCACCTTCTAGTCCCAGGGCCCCTAGTGATGTCTGGGGGACAGGGGGGGCCACAACACCTTCTAGTCCCAGGGCCCTCTAGTGATGTCTGGGGGACAGGGGGGGCCACAGCACCTTCTTGTCCCAGGGCCCTCTAGTGATGTCTGGGGGACAGGGGGGGCCACAGCACCTTCTAGTCCCAGGGCCCTCTAGTGATGTCTGGGGGACAGGGGGGGCCACAACACCTTCTAGTCCCAGGGCCCTCTAGTGATGTCTGGGGGACAGGGGGGGCCACAACACCTTCTAGTCCCCCAGGGCCCTCTAGTGATGTCTGGGGGACAGGGGGGGGGCCACAGCACCTTCTAGTCCCAGGGCCCTCTAGTGATGTCTGGGGGACAGGGGGGGCCACAACACCTTCTAGTCCCAGGGCCCTCTAGTGATGTCTGGGGGACAGGGGGGGCCACAACACCTTCTAGTCCCCCAGGGCCCTCTAGTGATGTCTGGGGGACAGGGGGGGCCACAACACCTTCTAGTCCCAGGACCCTCTAGTGATGTCTGGGGGACAGGGGGGGCCACAGCACCTTCTAGTCCCAGGGCCCTCTAGTGATGTCTGGGGGACAGGGGGGGCCACAGCACCTTCTAGTCCCAGGGCCCTCTAGTGATGTCTGGGGGACAGGGGGGGCCACAGCACCTTCTTGTCCCAGGGCCCTCTAGTGATGTCTGGGGGACAGGGGGGGCCACAGCACCTTCTAGTCCCAGGGCCCCTAGTGATGTCTGGGGGACAGGGGGGGACCACAACACCTTCTAGTCCCCCAGGGCCCCTAGTGATGTCTGGGGGACAGGGGGGGCCACAACACCTTCTAGTCCCCCAGGGCCCCTAGTGATGTCTGGGGGACACGGGGGCCACAGCACCTTCTAGTCCCAGGGCCCCCTAGTGATGTCTGGGGGACAGGGGGGGCCATAACACCTTCTAGTCCCCCAGGGCCCTCTAGTGATGTCTGGGGGACAGGGGGGGCCATAACACCTTCTAGTCCCCCAGGGCCCCCTAGTGATGTCTGGGGGACAGGGGGGGCCACAGCACCTTCTAGTCCCAGGGCCCTCTAGTGATGTCTGGGGGACAGGGGGGGCCACAGCACCTTCTTGTCCCAGGGCCCTCTAGTGATGTCTGGGGGACAGGGGGGGCCACAACAACTTCTAGTCCCAGGGCCCCTAGTGATGTCTGGGGGGACAGGGGGGGCCACACCACCTTCTTGTCCCCCAGGGCCCTCTAGTGATTGTCTGGGGGACAGGGGGGGCCACAGCACCTTCTAGTCCCAGGGCCCTCTAGTGATGTCTGGGGGACAGGGGGGCCACAACACCTTCTAGTCCCAGGGCCCTCTAGTGATGTCTGGGGGACAGGGGGGCCACAACACCTTCTAGTCCCAGGGCCCCCTAGTGATGTCTGGGGGACAGGGGGGGCCACAACACCTTCTAGTCCCCCAGGGCCCTCTAGTGATGTCTGGGG